>NC_090250.1:50420981-50435981 GCF_037325665.1 Littorina saxatilis | reverse complement strand
AGTCGGCATAAAAACACAAGAGTTGGTTTTTTGCTCACACTGAAATGTTGCCCGATGTGTATCAGCCCCACGTTATACAGTCGTATCAAACACAGAGGTATTCCAAAACACGGCGAACACAGCGTATTCAGCAACGCGAATGGCAGGTACAGCATTGGCACAAGCGCCGCGTGCATTCATTGAACAGATAAGGCGCGTGCACACACAGAGAGAGAAAGCCAGAGAGAGGTGGGGGGGTGGGGGGAGAAAGAGCGAAAGAGAGGAAGAATACAGTCGCACAGCGAACCAATCACATTCACAGCCAGTCAGTCGCACAGTCGTATCTCAGTGTGTTTCCGTAATATTTTGCTGTCTGTCTGTCTTTCGAGCAAACGGCAAGCGGCGCTCGCCGGGCCCTGATTCAACGCACGCGATGTGATCACGGCTAAGCTCCGCCCCTTACGCCTTATAAGCTCCGCCCCCATTCGATTTCTCTCCAGTCTTGGCACGTGCACGGATTTTGCGTGTGTTCTCAGCTTTGCAAAAGGAGGCAGAAACTTGAGAGAGCGAGAGAGAAAGAGAGAGAGAGAAAGAGAGAGAGAGAGAGAGCAATTTTGTGGAGCTTTGAGTTGAAAGTTGTTTTTGACACTCTTGTCGGACTCGTGTGTGCCGGTGTAAGCGTCTCGAGTCAGTTGTTGCTGTTGTTGCTGTTGTTGTGTTCTGAAAGTTTAGCCTGCGTGATGTTATTATTTGTTGACTTTGCGGTGCGCCTACCCTGATGAGTGTGTGTGTGTGTGTGTGTGTGTGTGTTGGCCCTCTCCCGCTCTCTGTCAGTATTTGTCTCGCCAGCTTTGTCTCTCTGTCTCTGAGTCTCTCTCTCTCTCTCTCTCTCTCTCTCTCTCTCTCTCTCTTTCTCTCTCTCTCTCTTTCTCTCTCTCTCTCTCTCTTCCCTTCCTCCCTCTTCCACCCCGCCTTCTCTCTCTCGCTCTCTCTCCGATTGAGACGAGGAGAGAGAACGTTGGCAAACCCGATTAGCATCAATCAAAATGCCTTTTATCTATCTCAGCAGCTCTTAACGAAGTCTAAGAAGAACCACGCACAAACACGTTTTGCTTTGCTGGTGTAAGGCCTGAATCTATTATGCATACGTTTCAAATCTTCCGTGAAAGGGAAAGCGTGTTGTTGTTGTTAAAGTCGTTTAGGTTGTGCGTGGTTTTTCTTCAATAAAATGAGATTTTTTTTTAAAAAAGGACAAAATAATAAATTGGAATAAAGTAATCAAAATAGCGAATATGCATGACAACTACACAACAAAAACAAACAAACAAGACTTTTTCGTCGTATTTCATTTATATATATATAATATGTTTCTTACTTGAATAAGGTTTAATGACCGGTTTGACCAGGCAAATTAAGGTTTTGCGTTTAAATCAATGTTGTTGTCTTAAACATAAAAACTCAGTGCGGCTCAAGATGTGTCAATGTCCAAAATGAACAGTTTCGAATTAACCAAAGTGCACGACTGTTCTTACTTGTCCAGCTGAAACGATAATAATTCTCTTAAGGTCTTAATGAGTTACTATAGATACCTACCACCTCCCTCCCCCCCCACCCCCAAGACATTTTTGCTCTCGCTTTTTTTAGTTTTGTTTTATCTTTATTTCTTTAACCACTTTGAAAGTGTAACAAAAAGTTCATATGCAAATGATTTCATTTCGAGTTATCAAATACAGTCAATAATGTTAGCGCACGCAGTTTATAATATAGCCGATCGAAGAAAAGGGAGCTAAAGTTTCACCTAAGACTCTACAATGCCTGTCACAGTGCGTTACATGTGGTGGTCGAGTGGTTAGGTTCCACAACCGTCAGACTTTGATACAGTGGAACCAGCTTTTCAAAACCTGCCGATTTAAGTCTCCCTCCTTTTTTTTCTGAAAATGAACCCCCATTCTAAGACTCTCTTTTTTAAAGACCGATTTTCATTTCAAACGTCGAAACTTATATACACATGACATGTGAAATAAAAACTTTGATTACACGCGGAATGCGTTACATTTTCCCCATTAAAGGCAAAAGACAGAGCTGCACGTACAGGGCTCCCCACGGACGCCCCTCCTAGTGCGTCCCGGGACCCCCACTTTTAAATTTTAGAGGGTCCAAGGACCCCCACTGCAGTATTTTAGAGGGTCCCAAGGGTCCAAAGGCCGAAAAGTCCCAGTGTACTTATAAAACATTGTGGTCACGTATAGTGTACTGCGAAGTTCGATTGCAGTGTGAAAATGGTATCTACGGTACGCACGATAAAGGAAATTTAGTGCGTCCTAGGACCCGCTCTTTTAAAATCTAGTGCGTCCAGGGACCCCCTCCATATATTTCTAGTACGTGTTTTCGGCTTCTATAGTGCGTATAAGACGCAGGGACGCGCATGTAATTGGCGCAGGTTCACAAAGTTCATAATCGAGCAGAGAGCAAGGCAATCGACTGTATCTTCGTTTGCAGTTTGTTTTTAGATTAAAGGCACCGTGCTTTCAGTGAATAAACATTTGTGCTCACTGACTCAGATCACCAGTCTAGCCATGCAGGTGTTTACTTCAGTGCAAATGAAAAAAGTCCATTCCTTCACTTGGAACATATAACTAAAACCAACAACCTAGATGCTCTCTGCGCAGAGTGAGAGTTTTAGTATGAATTAATTTCTGAGAAAAAAAAGAGCATTTAGAGTCAATCTGCACATTTATTCGTCCACACAAATCTTACTGACTGCATGCACATAGAAAAAAGATAAGGCTGTTGCATGATCTTTGGAATTTGTCCACGTGAATGGTCTTATAACCATAATTATAAAACCCTTCTCGGATCTGAGAGAGAATGAGAAGCGCTGTTTATCCTACATACGTGAGAGAGACACTCGTGAGATAATAATCGTTCAAATCACACGTGCGTATATTTTGTAAATGAGGTCATGTCAAGCAAGTCTGACAGGGACCTGTTTTTCCACTGCTTATGATGCCAAAGTCACCGAGACAAACGTCATTATAGAAGAAAAAAAATTGCGCTCGCTAATTACCCTCCATGAATTTTTAGAACTAACACGTCACGCCACACTTTCAGAGTGACGTTTCTTTGCTTTGACGTAATAGATTGCACGAGGCTTTAGAAGAGATCGAGGTTCCAAAACAAGCGTACATGGCTTGCTGTTTCGTACCAAATTTACACTCGTTGCCTTTTCAAATAGTGAACAGCTCGCTTTCGCTCGCAGTTCAATATTTTAAAAAACAACTCGTGTAAATCTGGTACAACACAGCAAGCCATGTAGTATTCTTTATTTTCCCGATAAGGACTGACGATTAAACCAATGACATTTAATTGTTTATTTGACGGCAAAAAGAAACGGACAAAAACTGACACATGTGCACACAAAATATTACAAAACTAGCTAATAAAACAAGAATTAAAAAGGGAGCAAGTAAATCGATTTTACACGCGTTATCGTATATATAGTTTGTACATGCATGGCTAAAATCAATCGATGAAACTCAGATCGATGACTCAGGTGAAAGATTGCAGGAGAGATAAGATTGGTACATCCCGCATACAGTTTTCAGGCCTCTGTCACTAAAAATGCTAAAAACATACAGTGATTGTTTGGGAGAAAAGGGGCGCTCCAATACATAATTATATTACTTTTTTTCCAACTTTTTTTCTGTTCTTTAATTCTTCCTTTATTGTTCCTTCTCCTAGCCTCGTGGGAAAGGCTTCCACCCGTTAACCAAACAAAGAATACGTGTGTTATGTGTGTGTGTGTGTGTGTGTGTGTGTGTGTGTGTGTGTGTGTGTGTGAGTGTGTGTGCCTGTGTGTGTGCGTGTGTGCGTGTGTGTGTCTCTGTGTGTGTGTGTGTGTGTGTGTGTGTGTGTGTGTGTGCATGCATGCACTGAGTATACGCAGTTTTCATGACAAGCCTGCTGTAACCTGCAATTTGACTTCGGATATATTATGTGTGTGTGTGTGTGTGTGTGTGTGTGTGTGTGTGTGTGTGTGTGTGTGTGTGTGTGTGTGTGTGTGTGTGTGTCTGTGTGTCTGTGTGTCTGTGCACTGAGTATACGCAGTTTTCATGACAAGCCTGCTGTATATAACCTGCAATTTGACTTTGGAGTCAGCGACGGCCATAATACCCTACTCTCCTGAATTTTAAGAATTAGTCGGCAAATATCGTTAGCCTGTGCACTATCTGTATTTAATATCTGTCGACCCTGCACGTGGGTTATTTCAGCTGCAGAACATCAACGATTACTACCCAAAGAAATAAACAAATACAGATAGATCGACAGATATGTAGATAAATAAATGAAGAAATTAATAAATAAATACACTTTTTGCCATTTGAAAAAATGTATAGTATGATTGTTTGTCAGTCCGTGTGTCTATCTGTTCGTCCGTCCGTCCATTTGTTCGTCCATCGTTCTGTCTGCCAGCCAGACCAAAATAGAGACAACCAACAATACAAATAGCACGCAGTCCTAAAGAAAAGCTTCAAAGGCATGCAGCTATTGCCTAAGAGAAAGTATTCACAGAGGGATGTGTTTGCTCTCAAGAACAGTCTGTTGTGCAAGACAAATTGCTCACACATGCGTGACGGAGACAGACGTGTGAAGGCCAATAAGATGATTGGCCCTCAGGGCGTGTGATATCTTTTCATATACCCCTCTTCCGCCAGATGCTCTGTCTTCAGCAAACACAGCGTCACCCAATGCTGCGCGGAGCTGAGGTTCAATTGGTCCAATTTGACACGTGGCAATTACGTCACTGAGAGGTGTCATATTGTTATGACTTCGTGTGAATTGTCAAAACATTGCGTCAGCGTCCTTTCCGGAATGAGAAGTAGGTTGTTAGTTTATGTTGGGATTGGAATCATAAAGGAATAAGTTATCTCTCTGGGGTTATGATCATATAGTCAAAGTAAACCTTATTTGCATACTGGTCAGTCAATTTTATGTTTGAATTGTCGACTGCTCTATTGCGGCAACAGCAGCAATAAAAACTTCAATCTGTCGGTCAGTCGTTTTTATCCCAATACCCAAAAACGTGTCCCTTATCGGTCAAAGGGGCCTGTGGATAATAATTCTTAAAACAGTATAGTTTCATTTCTTTTACTGCTACATTACTATGTCCTTGTATACACTTCGCGTTCGTTTCAAATATAACAACGAATGTGTTTCTCAATTTCATTGGATTCTGACAGATTATCTTGCGTGTTCAGTAAATATCAGAGACGATCGAAACGAAAACTGACGTGCGGATGAATAAAAATCTGAATCATAATATTACTACTCATATTTGTGCAACAGCTCCTTTAGCGAGAGATTTCAATTTTGAAATAATGACATCCAAACCGGACTGGGGGAAATATGCCCACAAAGAGAATAATACGCACACAAAGACTTCAGGAGATAGACAGATTGACGGATAGACAGAGGGAGAGGGATGCAAAAAGACACTCGTTTTATCATTTCTGAAGTGCAAAGGGAAAGTAAACTGCGCTGCTTATCAGACCCATTTTTCCCGGCTCACGAAAATGTAACATATGACTCCGTTCTTGAGTCTAAAAGAGATTCCAAAATCTGAAATATTTCTTGTCAAAATCCGGTTAAAGTTTCGAAGTGCAGCGGATTACGGTGTGCGTTCCTTTCAGAGAATGTGGCGAGGAATTTGAAACTGAGATTGAGGACAAATATTGGCTGCAGACAGAGTCACACAAAGAAACTACCGTCGCGGCCAGTTCGTGAAGGGTCTGACAACAATCGAGGAGGGAGCGAAACAAAATAATCCAAGTCGAATTATCAATTCTATTCGCACGCTGTTCCATAATAATGAAGGCGAGGTATGGAAACAGATAGTGTTTGTCGTGTTCTCGCTCCTTCCTCTCTCTGGCTGGCTAATCTTCCTCGTAGCTTTTCATCTCGCCATGTCTCGAAGAAACTCACACTGTGTCACGTGACGCCCAGTGAATTCAGCCTAGCGCCCTCTACCGCGCTCTGCGAGTAAGCTCGCTTGCTCATGTTGCACGGGTGAGGTCAAATGTCGTTGATGTATGTGCGTTGAATAGATCGGTTGATGCTGTTTTAAATCAAGAAAACACCCGGTGCTGAGGCGAAGGTTAGTTTGTGATTTTGTGACCAAGTCAACATTGACTCGATCCTCTGCGACAAAAAAGCGAGGAAGAACTGAAAACTTCTCAATGTATAGCTCTCCACTCAGATCGCCTTAGGTGCTGCTCACACGGCCGATTTTCATGCGACTTTCAGCAGACTTCGGAACAATTTTCGTAAGGCCAGGACACAAACGCTGGAAAGTGTCGCGGTATATATGAACAGTTTAAATTACTCATTGATGTTCATCAGACGTTTCCAATCAAGGCTAAGGAGGCACACATCACACGGCGAGCCAATGGAAGAACGTGCAAAATATGTCTTGTCAAAATCCGGTCAATCAGCAAAACACGTATAGCCTTCAATCTATAACAGAGGCTTCCCTCTCGCCGATTTTGCACCACCGACTTCTACGTCTGTTGAAACTCTGTTGAAAACTGGCTACGTGAACAGCACTGAAGTCGACTACGCGAAGTATATTTCGCGAAGCTGCCCGAAAGAAGCTTTAACACTGAGTTTTTGGTAAAAAGACTGAACGAAGGACCGCCTTTAGCCTTCCTCGTGAGACCCGCTTTTCATTATCCCTCCCACATCGCTCCTTTTCACGCAAGACGGATGTGGTAGCAGAGTCCATAGTCCTGGAACGTGTGCAGCGCCGCCTTGTGGTAACTCCAGACAAATGTCACAATTAAAGCAATCAGCGACAATCAGGGCTGTCGAATGTCTCGGTTAGGCTGTGGAGAATAAAAAGCACGTGACTCGGTTGAGAATTTCTTGGGAGTGTGGGTGGAGGTGAATTAAATTTTGGAGGAGGTGGAAAGGGTGCTGGTGGTGGTGGGTGGGGAGGACGGTTGTCTTTCAAAAAGAAGGGACATTTTTTTTTAGTGACCCAACAACACAGAGTTCCCCTCTTGTACTTGTACATAGAAAACAACCATGTCGTCTCCCTCTTCTTCTTCGTCTTCTTCTTTTTCTCCTTCGTGTTTAAAAAAAATTAAATTTATTTCTCGTTTTGCGACATTGTTCTTGTGGGTGTTTTTTTGTTTTTTTACCAGTGACACGCAGGTTTTGTTCCAAAGCCTCCGGAAATAATCAACAAGGAACTTAGTCGATAAATATCGACAGGGGGCCGACAAATGGTTTAAATGGGAAATGTGTGTATATGGGTGTGGGTTTGAAACAAACAAACAAACCAACCCATGTGAACCCCGGGCCGCAGGCCTTCGATGTAGTGATTGAAAAAAAAGGATGTTCTCAAATGGTTCAATTCTCATTTGGTCTGATTCTCAAATGGTACCGGTATACTCCCCCCCCCCCCTGGCCGCAGGCCTAGGAGTAAAATTTTTATAGACACTGACCTTCTTCCCAGGGGTCATTGACCCAGTTTTAGCTATGAGAGGTGGTTCGCCCAGAGGCTGTAGAGTATACTGGGGCGGTCTCTTTGATGTCTTGAGAGGAAACTTGGCCAGGGTAGTACATGCACCAGAACTGGTGGACACCAAGGACAAACATGAAATCGAAGCAGTTTGCTTTCAGAGGGAACGGTCGTCAGCAACTCAAACTTCTCTGTTTTCTTTTTTTTTTAAATCTGACTTTCTTTGTGGCCCCCTGACTCCGCCCCCCTCCCTCTGTAAGGACCCCCCTCCACAAGGACCGATTTTTGTCAACATTTTAAAGGTCGCTAGAGAGGGGTTCCACTGTATGACCTAACCGCTACTGGCAGACGGCCTCAATCTTCACGCGCAAAGACGAGATTAATAGGTGCTCGGTTTTGGTATTTTGAATTACATTACATTAAACCTTTGTTGGGTTTCATGGTCATGGCAACAGCCATAATAATATTACATGATGTATAATATCATATTTCAGCATATGTGAATTACATGTCATCATACTAAACTGTCATACATTTTTATTCCTACATTATTCTGATTGATCACAACCAAACCTACTATCATTGGACACATCCAAATGCAAGCGCCTGTTCTTGACAATTTAGATCAGTGCAATTTCCTGGGTCGGGCTTTGCCACAGACACTCACGGTTTGGCCTGTAGGTAAAATGTACAATGTATTTTCTGATTTGTGCACAAAAGCTTTTTTCTTTTTTCTTTTTTTTAACATAACAATGTTTAATGTCACTGTATGTTTAAAAGACCATGGTCATATTTGTAAAAAAAATGTTAAATTAGAAAATAAATAACATTTTGGTTCATGATTTTTCCTACACCTGTGCTAAAAATAAGAAATAAAAATGTCGGGTATATAAGTCACTCAAATACAGCTAGGTATGAATGGCTCGGTTTGAGTTTGTTGCAGTTGACCCTGCACAAAGCGACATATCATGTTTTTGTTGAACAATTTTGACGTCACCCCTCCCATAGGGTGACGTATTTCACAACTTCCTGTGTTACACAAACTCTGTGATGACCAATTTTGACGTCACCCCTCCCATAGGGTGACGGATTTCACAACTTTCTACAGATGAACAATTTTGACGTCACCCCTCCCATAGGGTGACGGATGTCACAACTTCCTGTGTACACAAACTGATGACGTATTTCACAACAAAATGGCGCTGCCCATGGTCAACCTCGAAACTATCCGTATAGAATGGGGGCGTCCTCGCCCCCATAACAAATCTCCCCGAACTTCTACAAAATCCTCAATCAACAAAATGGACACGAAACGGCTTAAACCCTCTCATTCATAACGCATTTCTTTCCATCTACGCACAAGATGACAGACTGAATGAGTTCTCTCCCTGCATCTTGGCAGGTAAAGAGCGGAAATGAGAGCGGAATTGTCTCCCTTCCATCTCCGATGTTTGGCGTTGACCTGCGTGAGAGCGCGCGAGGATTAGCAAAATGGCGCCGCACGCAAGGGTCAAGCAACTCTGTGTAACAAATTAAGTTCCAGTCGTCGGAAACAGCGTGCACAGAGAAAAAGAACAAGTCGCGTAAGGCGAAAATACAATATTTAGTCAAGTAGCTGTCGAACTCACAGAATGAAACTGAACGCAATGCCATTTTTCAGCAAGACCGTATACTCGTAGCATCGTCAGTCCACCGCTCATGGCAAAGGCAGTGAAATTGACAAGAAGAGCGGGGTAGTAGTTGCGCTAAGAAGGATAGCACGCTTTTCTGTACCTCTCTTTGTTTTAACTTTCTGAGCGTGTTTTTAATCCAAACATATCATATCTATATGTTTTTGGAATCAGGAACCGACAAGGAATAAGATGAAAGTGTTTTTAAATTGATTTGGACAATTTAGTTTTGATAATAATTTTTATATATTTAATTTTCAGAGCTTGTTTTTAATCCAAATATAACATATTTATATGTTTTTGGAATCAACAAATGATGGAGAATAAGATAAATGTAAATTTGGATCGTTTTATAAATTTTTATTTTTTTTTACAATTTTCAGATTTTTAATGACCAAAGTCATTAATTAACTTTTAAGCCACCAAGCTGAAATGCAATACCGAAGTCCGGGCTTTGTCGAAGATTACTTGACCAAAATTTCAACCAATTTGGTTGAAAAATGAGGGCGTGACAGTGCCGCCTCAACTTTCACGAAAAGCCGGATATGACGTCATCAAAGACATTTATCAAAAAAATGAAAAAAAACGTTCGGGGATTTCATACCCAGGAACTCTCATGTCAAATTTCATAAAGATCGGTCCAGTAGTTTAGTCTGAATCGCTCTACACACACACACACACACACACACAGACACACACACACACACACACACGCACATACACCACGACCCTCGTTTCGATTCCCCCTCGATGTTAAAATATTTAGTCAAAACTTGACTAAATATAAAAAGACTAAGGAAAAACACAAAACACAAACTTACGAACGCACGCACACACACACGCACGCACGCACGCGTATATACACACACAAACAGACACACACACACATACACACACATACACACACACACACACACATACACACACACACAAACACACATACACACACACAATCTCATACACACACACACACACACACACACACACACACACACACACACACACACACATACACACGAAGGGGGAGAGTGACAAAAGAAGAGATACAAAAGACCAAACCAAAATTTAAAAAAATTAATGCCAATAATGGTACTGAAAGAGAGAGAGAGAGATGAGCCTGTGTCTAAGAAAAGAGAGAGGGTGGGTGGGGGTGGGTGGGGGATACATATTAACAAGTCGCGTAAGGCGAAAATACAATATTTAGTCAAGTAGCTGTCGAACTCACAGAATGCCGGAAACTGAACGCAATGCCATTTTTCAGCAAGACCGTATACTCGTAGCATCGTCAGTCCACCGCTCATGGCAAATGCAGTGAAATTGACAAGAAGAGCGGGGTAGTAGTTGCGCTAAGAAGGATAGCACGCTTTTCTGTACCTCTCTTTGTTTTAACTTTCTGAGCGTGTTTTTAATCCAAACATATCATATCTATATGTTTTTGGAATCAGGAACCGACAAGGAATAAGATGAAAGTGTTTTTAAATTGATTTGGACAATTTAATTTTGATAATAATTTTTATATATTTAATTTTCAGAGCTTGTTTTTAATCCGAATATAACATATTTATATGTTTTTGGAATCAGCAAATGATGGAGAATAAGATAAACGTAAATTTGGATCGTTTGATAATATTCTGTTTTTTTTTACAATTTTCAGATTTTTAATGACCAAAGTCATTAATTAATTTTTAAGCCACCAAGCTGAAATGCAATACCGAAGTCCGGGCTTTGTCGAAGATTACTTGACCAAAATTTCAACCAATTTGGTTGAAAAATGAGGGCGTGACAGTGCCGCCTCAACTTTCACGAAAAGCCGGATATGACGTCATCAAAGACATTTATCAAAAAAATGAAAAAAACGTTCGGGGATTTCATACCCAGGAACTCTCATGTCAAATTTCATAAAGATCGGTCCAGTAGTTTAGTCTGAATCGCTCTACACACACACACACACAGACACACAGACACACACACACACGCACATACACCACGACCCTCGTTTCGATTCCCCCTCGATGTTAAAATATTTAGTCAAAACTTGACTAAATATAAAAAGAGAGGGAAAAAAGATTTGAAGACAAATCATTGAAAAAGCTATGAAGCAACTCAGACCGAAAGAACTAGCTGACATGTCTTTTTACTAGATTATCTCTCTGTCTCTGTCTCTCTATGTCTCTGTCTGTCTGTCTGTCTGTGTCTCTCTCTCCATCCTCAGCTAGCATTTGTATGTGGATGTCAAACGACGAAGATGGCACTGTAAAAAAGAGCTTTCTCTCTCTATATATTCACAACCGCATGTGACATTCATTCTTCATGCAAGCAAAATAAGCAAAGAAACAATCTGACGAAGAAACGAACATACAAACAAACAAACAAACATATAAACGAAAGAGAAAACAAACAAACAAGACAGCAACCGTCTTTCACCAATACAAATGAGACATACATACGTTGTTCACCTTTATACGTACACACTGTCTGAGCGAACGACGAAGAAGAAGAATACGTACATACGAACGAAGGTATTTCCGGAGTCCGCATTCACACAAGCAACAAAGGCTATCAATGACACCCACATCCCACGGACGATGAATCAAGCACATAAGTACAAATGTCAACTACATTCTATACATCCCAAGCCTGTGTATTGTAAACTCTACAAAGGCAGCGGCAAAATGATCATTTACTAATCCGGGGTCGCACAGAGGTTAGAGGGAGAGAGTCTGGTTGAACAAAAGGATATGTGCAGAGTGTTTTGTGTCCGAGTCCGTGTGTAGAGTTTAGCAAAAGAGGTTTTGTGTGGGTATGCATTTTGTTGTCTGCTGCATCTCATTTGTCTTGTGTTTGTTGCTCTGTGTGTGAATATCGTTTCTCGTTCCTTCCCGTTCTCCTTGGTATAATGGCTTGAGGACATTTTGGTAGCGATCATAGACGGTGTTGGAAATGTTTTATTTTATTAGTTTTTGTCAAAAGTATATAACTCAGATATCTTGAAAATATAGATTTAACGTGTCCTACCTCCCCCCCTCTCTTTCTCTCTCTCTCTCTCTCTCTCTCTCTCTCTCTCTCTCTCTCTCTCTCTCTCTCTCTCTCTCTCTCTCTCTCTCTCTTTCTCTCTGGAGTCTCTCTCTCTCTCCTCTCTCCCGGTTCTTTCTCGTTCTTTCCATTTTCTATCTTTTTTCACTTTTTCTATTAAGGTTTGTTGTAATGAGTATAGAATACTCATTTTCCTGCAAACCATTGCAAATAAGCTTCCTTATGTGCTCTTCATTTAGCAGAAAAAAGGCCAGAAAAGCGGAAGTGCTTGCAGAAGAATCAGTACTTATTGTCGGATGGTCAACAAAAATCACCTTTGATTCAGAGTCCGGCATAGAAGATGAACTTTAATTAAGTCCGAAAATGCTGGAAAACGAACAACACATCAAAAGACGGTGGGGGGGGGGGGGGGGGGTGGTGGTTCAATCGCCCTTTATCGCATTTACCATCCGGCACGGAACTGAAGAGAGGATTAGCGAAAGTCTTCCCGGGAAAACAAATCTACATGCGTCCACAACCACAGTTCTACTTGAATGCAGCGAGACAACAGCAGAAGAAAAGAAGCCATCCTTGTACGCAAACACACCGACAGCTGAACCAAAGCCGAGGGTGACAATCTAAACACGTGTATCAATTTCGAACGCAAACACTGACAAATATTTACTTTTCATTCCCCTCCGCCGCCAAACGTCGCCATGACAATGGTATACTATTGGCCGGCTGGGACCTCTGCAGTGATATTGGTGGGACAAATCTTGTTTTTGTTTTCCTATCTTTTTCTCTGTCCCGCGTGTTTATGGTCGATTTCCGTTGTTGGGTGTAGGCAAATGAGAATTGTCTTTTCGCTGGTTTGAGGGGCACGGATTTTGTATTCATCCCTGAAAACAGCTGATTAGGGTTAGCACTTTAATCAGGCGTGTGTATATAGTTTTACACAAATCTCTCTCTCTCTCGCTCTCTCTCTCTCTCTCTCTCTCTCTCTCTCTCTCTCTCTCTCTCTCTCTCTCTCTCTCTCTCTCTGTGTCACTCTCTCTCTTTTTGAACCTTTTGGTTGACGGGGAATGTTGTATCTATGTGCATATATATTTTTCGGTTTCTTCTTCTTTTTTTTTTTTAGAACTCTTGATGATCACACTTGCAAATTTGTTGTTATGAATCATAGCCATGTCTGTACTTTGTGGGCGTAAAAACACGTTTGTTAAGGTCGATTTTTAGTGTGTCTTGTGGTTGGCAAGAAATCATAGTTGTGTTTTATGTTGATGGACTGGTTCATTGGGTTGCGTGAAAGTTCATGAGTATAAGCTGGTGGGTTTGACTGCTTGTGTGCTCCTGTGCCAAATTGATTGATTGATTGATTGATTGATTGATGCATTGATTGATTCGTTGAATATGATGCATTGATTGAGTGATTGATGGATTGAAGGATTGACTGACTGATTGACTGGCTTACTGACCGAGATCAATGCGCTAGACAGTGTCCCATTTCCTGCGAGCACCCCCACCCCCACCCACCCCCAAACAAAATATTGTTAAACTGCACAGAAGGACCATAACAAAAATCCAGAAAGAAAGGAGGAAAAAACGTGTTCAGGCCTCTGCAATCCTCATTATAAAAAGAGACAAAACGAATCATAAATCTGATCGCCTGATTCGCTTTATGGCGACCGTACCAATGGAAAACTCAATGGAAACTTTATTAGCTGGATGAGCTCCCTATCGACGAACCGTTCACTTCATTGCTAGCAGACGAGGGCTGGCTTTTTATAGCTCTGCATCGCTCACGAATAACCTCTCATGTGAAATGGGAAACTAATTTCACCGGCATTCTCTGTTTCTCTGCAAACCGGGCGAAACCAAGTGACGCGTCCTTCTGTGAGTATTATCTCCCCTGTGTGGGCGAAGCTGACCGAGTCGCTCGCCTTCTCGTGACGAACTCTCGTAAAACTCGCAAAGGGAACCAAGATCTCATTCCCAGGTATAAGTATTCCATCAGGTTTTTGTAGTCGGACTGTTTTGAGTGCAAGAGCTTGTCATTTCTTCAGACAAAAAAGATCGGAAATGCGTGATAGCTTTTCCGAATTACTCTTTCAGGAGCTTTCATCATTTGGTTTTGTCGGGAAATTGCTGTCAGCGTCTGATTTATGCTTTATGCGAGAGACTGGCATTTGACTTGCTAAGAAAAAGTTGCGCTTATTACTTCTATAAAGAAAATAATTGTTGAGCGACTTTTCGAGTAAGCATTGTTATAACTAACTTGAGGTTTGATAGCTGATTTGTCTTCTTTTTTTTTTAATGAAAAAGAAACACCTTGATTGAGATTTGATCTTGATATTGTTTGTTTGTTTGTTCGTTTGTTTCTTTCTTTGTTTTTTTTCTTTCTTTCTTTCTTTCTTTCTTTTTACATTTAGTCGAGTTTTGTTTGTTTGTTTGATTGTGTCCCAGTTTGACTACCTCTCTGTCTGTCTTTCTGTTTATCTTTTTACACCCCCGGTATAGGGGTGTGTATAGGTTTCGCTCGATGTGTTTGTTTGTTTGTTTGTTTGTGTTCGCATATAGATCTCAAGAATGAACGGACCGATCGTCACCAAACTTGGTGAACAGGTTCTATACATTCCTGAGACGGTCCTTACAAAAATTGGGACCAGTCAAACACACGGTTAGGGAGTTATTGGTGGATTAAGATTCTACAAGGACTTATAGAGCGACATATTAATGGTCAAAGGGAAATAACCACACTTGTTAGCAGTGCCTGCTCAGTTGGTGGCAGTGAGAATGGTAAGGACGGGGGTGTTTTTC
>NC_090250.1:50406150-50420781 GCF_037325665.1 Littorina saxatilis | reverse complement strand
CGCGGGGACACGCGGGGACACGCGAGGACAGTTTTACTGCACGCGGGGACGGTTAAATAACACGCGGGGACGTTATTTTATAACATTCTGACCCCCCCAAAAAAAACAAAACAAAAAAAAAAATATTAAGTAAAAAAAAAAATTTTTTTTTTTTTTAGAAATACATAAAGGATAGTCAGAATGTTATTATATAACGTCCCGGCTTGCTAATTCACCGTCCCCGTGTGTCCCCGTGTGTCCCCGCGTGTCCCCGCGTGTCCCCGCGTGTTTTAGACACACCCGCTGTGTGCAACAGAATCCGCCTGCCTAATACATTCTTTTACAAGTTTGTTTTTTTTAATCTAAAAATAGGGAGCGATTATCCGTTCCTCTCTCTCCCCTCCCCCTCTCCCTCTCCCTCTCTCTCTCTCTCTCTCTCTCTCTCTCTTGGACATTTTGTACTGTACATGACATTAAACCCTATCTTTTGTCGAATATGGATAGGCATTTAAAGTTTATTATGACCAGGTTTCGATTCGGCATTTCAGAAATTGCAGTGCATGCTTACCGATATAGAAAACATAATGCCGATGATTTGATGTGTCCTCTTTGTAAACAAAACCAAGAAGATGAAGTCCATTTTGTTTTGTGTTGTCCTTACTATAACAAATTAAGAGAAAATTTGATCCCATTTAAATATTATAAGAACCCAAGCATTTTCCGACTCAGCTTGCTTTTAGCATCACCTCAAGACACTGTTGTCCGAAATGTATCCCTGTATTTGTATAAAGCCTTTAAATTAAGAGATGTTGTAACCTCCTAGTTAAATGCCGTGTAATGTATGTGTTGTGCGATTATTATTTTGTACCTTTTTTGTGTGCACCTGTTGAGTTTAATTTATATGCAATGTGAACCGTTTGTTCACACCCCTTCATAAGGGGCTATGGCCTATTGAATAAACTATCTGCGTCTGCGTCTGCGTCTCTCTCTCTCTCTCACTCACTCACTCACTCACTCACTCACTCTCTCTCTCTCTCTCTCTCTCTCTCTCTCTCTCTCTCTCTCTCTCTCTCTCTCTCTCTCTCTCTCTCTCTCGTTTTAGGAGTGCTGTGTGTTGTAGAGCAAAAGCGTGGAACGATAGAACATGATTGAAAGCCGATAATGTATGTTAGCACTGTAAACTTGTCGTTGCACCTATCCATATTGTTAATTCATGCGCTGGATATGTCTTTATGTTTAAGAGAAAGAGAGTGAGAGAGAGAGAGAGTGAGAGCGGAGAAAAACTGTCTTTTCTGCAGCATTTCTGCATAATGTCATCTTTCGCGAGAGCAACGTTTTTTTTTCTGCAGTAAAACAGTTTTACTGCAGTAAAATTGAAATCAAGAATGCTGCAGTAAAACGGTGATGTTGTTTTACTGCAGAAAAACTGTTTACACTTTTTCTTCAGCATTTTGGCATTATTCAGTTATTCTGCAGAAAAACAGAAATGCTGGAGAAAAACTGTCTTTTCTGCTGCATTTCTGCATAATGTCATCTTCCGCCGAAGCAACGGGTTTTTCTGGAGCAAAACATTTTACTGCAGTAAAATTGAAATCAAGAATGCTGCAGTAAAACGGTGCTGTTGTTTTACTGCAGAAAACCTGTTTACACTTTTTCTGCAGCATTTTGTACTGGCTCTTGGCGGATTATGACATTATTCAGTTATTCTGGAGAAAAACCGAAATGCTGGAGAAAAACTGTCTTTTCTGCAGCATTTCTACATAATGTCATCTAGATCTTTCGCGAGAGCAACGGTTTTTTTCTGCAGTAAAACAGTTTTACTGCAGTAAAATTGAAATCAAGAATGCTGCAGTAAAACGGTGATGTTGTTTTACTGCAGAATAGTCTGTCACCGTTTTAACGACCTTGTAAAGTAGCATTTGTATTCGTCGTCCCCTGGGATAGTATAATAGTTTGTAACTATTGGTAATTCTGGATGAGTCCATCTCTCGACAGAGGGGGGCTCGCGTGCTCCAACATTATAATGAGCCGGTACAAAATTCTGCAGAAAAAGTGTAAACAGGTTTTCTGCAGTAAAACAACAGCACCGTTTTAATGCAGCATTCTTGATTTCAATTTTACTGCAGTAAAATGTTTTGCTCCAGAAAAACCCGTTGCTTCGGCGAAAGATGACATTTTGCAGAAATGCTGCAGAAAAGACAGTTTTTCTCCAGCATTTCTGTTTTTCTGCAGAATAACTGAATAATGCCAAAATGCTGAAGAAAAAGTGTAAACAGTTTTTCTGCAGTAAAACAACATCACCGTTTTACTGCAGCATTCTTGATTTCAATTTTACTGCGGTAAAACTGTTTTACTGCAGAAAAAAAACGTTGCTCTCGCGAAAGATGACATTATGCAGAAATGCTGCAGAAAAGACAGTTTTTCTCCAGCATTTCGGTTTTTCTCCAGAATAACTGAATAATGTCATAATCCGCCAAGAGCCAGTACAAAATGCTGCAGAAAAAAATAAAAACAGGTTTTCTGCAGTAAAACAACAGCACCGTTTTACTGCAGCATTCTTAATTTCAATTTTACTGCAGTAAAATGTTTTGCTGCAGAAAAAAACACTGCTTCGGCGAAAGATGACATTATGCAGAAATGCTGCAGAAAATACAGTTTTTCTCCAGCATTTTGGTTTTTCTGCAGAATAACAGAATAATGTCATAATCCGCCAAGGATACAACACCTCAGCATAATGTATATGGTCATTTCACTATGGATTTTATCTGTACATTTATTGAATTTAAAGATGACACGGACAGCACTTTAGGTCACGTCAGTGTTCTTGGAAATATGATAGGCGTGCTTGTTATTACATACGTGAACCTATGTTTTATGTTTTATGTGTGTTGTCCTATACAATTGTTGTTATAATCGTTTACAGGCAGGCAGGGTGTGCCGAAGAAAATTTTCCATTTTTATGTAATATTTTAATGGACAATAAAGTGCTGTTATTGTTATTGTTACTGATTGCGGTTGACACAGTAATGTCAAGGCAGGAATAAGCGATCTGTCTTTTAAAATTATTACCTCTGCTATTTTGGTGTTGTTGAAAGAATCATTATTGTTGAGTTAGAAAGGTATGATCCCAAACAGAGTAGGCCTACTGCTCTTTGTTGAAACCAAAATTCTGTCAAAACTTGTTTTTGAGATGAAAACGTACTAGTGTCTTGTCCCTGTATTGTCTTGTTTGGTCTTGTTTGGTCTTGTTTGGTCTTGTTTGGTCTTGTTTGGTCTTGTTTGGTCTTGTTTGGTCTTGTTTGGTATCCACATGCTCTTCCTTCGCACCCCCCACCCCCCATCCCCTTCCCGAAACCACCCCTCTACGTGACCCCTTCGCCTGACCTTGATGAGAGCCTTGAACAAAAAGCAACTAAGGAAGAGAAGGAAGGGGATGGGGGGGATGAGGAAAGGGGGGGGGGGAGGGGCGTTGGAAAAGTCAACATTCAACAGTTCAATTAGTAAGACGAATCGAAGAAGCAAACAGATTACTTCCAGTGTTTGACAAAGCTAATGGAAAGGAGTCGTTTCGGCCAAGTGGTCAAGTGGTCATTCAACCCCAGCATATATAGCTGTCTGCATGAGGATTCAGATCACTCTCTGCCTGATCAGCAGGTACTCTGATGTCCATAGTGAAATGACCATATACATTATGCAGAGGTGTTGTCACTTTGACTGCTTTTTCTCCAAGAGACAGATTGTCACCTACGTAAATGTTGAAGATATATACTTAACCTCCAGTGTTAACCGCATTGTTAATCACCATAGCTTCGACAAAGATTTTCACAGGATCGCTATACTCCTGCGCTTTGATACCAAGAATATAATACATGACTTGCAAAATGTATTGGCTGAACAAACACAATAAGGACTTTGTTATATCCAGCAATCCATAAATCCTTGTTCACTAGTAAAGCGAGTCTGTCTACATATCAGACTGCTTGTCTGTCAGTCTGCATGTCTGTCTCTGTCTGCCTGCCTGTCTGCCTGCCTGCCTGCCTGCCTGCCTAGGCGCCTGCCTGTCTGCCTGTCTGTCTGTCTTTCCCTCCCTCTCTCTCTAGCTCTCTCTCTCTCTCTCTCTCTCTCTCTCTCTCTCTCTCTCTCCTTCTCTGTCTCTCTCTGCCTGTCTGTCTGTCTGTCTGTCTGTCTGTTTGTCTGTCTGTCTCTGTCTCTGTCTCTGTCTCTCTCTCTGTCTCTGTCTCTGTCTCTCTCTCTCTCTCTCTCTCTCTCTCTCTCTCTCTCTCTCTCTCTCTCTCTCTCTCTCTCTCTCGTAGGAGTTTTTTAGAATGTAAAAGGGGAGATTTTTTAAAAACTTAAATCCATCCGTTTTTCTCTCCTCTGTACTACTCAACCCCCTCTTCACAGCTTCCAAACAAGAAAGTAGGTAATGAATTAATTGCATGACCCCCAAAGGTCACCATCGACCGGAAGCGGAAACAGTGGAATTTGTCAAAGAGGAAATGACGTGAAGCCAAGCGTTGCTTTTTAATGGCGCTCCTGCACTGTGTTTCGCGCATGCTTACGCCACTGGTAAATGTCACAAATCAGTGCAGGGCTGTTATTTCTTACTTTTATTTTCTCTCTTTCTCTATGACGGCTTACTAGTGCCAAAACTAAAAAGTAGTAATTAACAGGTGAAAAATACTACTTTTCACGAGAAAATTACAATGTTCACGTGTTAATTACTAATCTTCACGTGTTAATTACTCATTTTCACGTGTTAATGACTAATTTTAAGTTTTGGCTCGCTTCTTGACGGCATACTAGTGCCAAAACTAAACATAAGTAATTTTCGCGTGTTAATTACTCATTTTCATGTGCCTCGTGACTGTGGAGGTTCAATGCGCATGCGCGACTGTTACACCGGCCAGAGCAAAACATCCTTCGATTCAATACTTTTCTGGTCCATAGTTCTATAATCCGATGCAAATTAACAATAAGACCTAAGCGGATGCGTAGACAACCGTGACATGCAGCTGTCTGTCCGATAACTTGTTGAATAACGAATTCTATCGAAAGATATTTGTGAAAGTGTGCGAGTCTCGGTCGAACAGAGCCGTCTGCTAGCCGTCTGCAATGTACTACATCCAGATCCAGACCTTTAGCCTCTCAGTGCGGACTCTTAGAGCCCGACTACTGTGACTGAAAACGTTGCCAAAATGAAATTCAGTAATTAACACTGTTAATTACTAATTTTCACGTGAAAATGGTAACTCTAGGTTTTGGCACTAGTAATCCGTCATATTTCTCTCTTACTTTCCTCGCTGTTTCATGCTCGAGACGGTTTCGTGCAACCAAAGCGTCTGATACTTCCAAAGCAAAGTCCCTAGCTGTCTGATACTTCCGAAGTAAAGTCCCTAGTTGTCTGATACTTCGGAAGTAAAGTCCCTAGTTGTCTGATACTTCCGGAGTTTGTTTGTTCGTTCATGGGCTGAAACTCCCACGGCTTTTACGTGTATAGTGACCGTTTTTACCCCGCCATTTAGGCAGCCATACGCCGCTTTCGGAGGAAGCATGCTGGGTATTTCCGTGTTTCTATAACCCACCGAACTCGGACATGGATTACAGGATCTTTTTCGTGGGCACTTGGTCTTGTGCTTGCGTGTACACACGGGGGTGTTCGGACACCGAGGAGAGTCTGCACACAAAGTTGACTCTGAGAAATAAATCTCTCGCCGAACGTGGGGACGAACTCACGCTGACAGCGGCCAACTGGATGCAAATCCAGCGCACTACCGACTGAGCTACATCCCCGCCCGCTTCCCGAGTAAAATCCCTAGTTGTCTGATACTTCCGAAGTAAAGTCCCTAGTTGTCTAATACTTCCGAAGTAAAGTCCCTGTCTGATACTTCCGAAGTACAGTCCCTAGTTGTCTGAGACTTCCGAAGTAAAGTCCCTAGTTGTCTGAGACTTCCGAAGTAAAGTCCCTAGTTGTCTGATACTTCCGAAGTAAAGTCTCCAGTTGAACGCCCCTTTTTAGACATAAAAAAAATGAGAAAATAAGGTCGTAAAAAAGGGAGATTTTAAAATGGAGAGAAGATGGGAAAGATGCATATCAAAATATATGACGGCTTACTAGTGCCAAAACTTCATAATTGTAATTATCAAGGGAAAATTAGTAATTTTCCCTTGACTATTTTCCATTTTCACGTGTTTATTACTAATTTTCCCGGAATAATTACTAACTTTCACCTGTTAATTACTAATTTTTAGTTTTGGCTCACTTCCTGACGTATTGCTAGTGCCAAAACTAAAAAATAGTAATTTTCCCGTGAAAATGAGTAACTAGCAGGTGAAAACAGTAACTGACAGCGTTAATTAGTAATTATCACGTGATAATGGGTAACCCCAGGTTTTGGCACTAGTAAGCCGTCACAGGGCTTACTAGTGCCAAAACCTCATAATTGTAATTATCAAGGGAAAATTACTAAATTTCCCTTGATAATTACCATTTTCACGTGTTAATTACTAAAATTACTAACTTTCACCTGTTAATTACTAATTGGCTCACGAAGTGTAGCCTATGCGATCGTAACTTTGTCTGTCTGTGCGTGCGTGCGTATGTGCGTATGTGCGTATGTGCGTATGTGCGTGCGTGCGTGTGTATGTCTGTGGTAGAAACTTTAACATTTCGTCATTTGAAGACGTCACATTATGGCGTAAGAGGGTTAGACGTCACGCGAAGGAATGTCTCGGTCATTGTTATTTTGAGCGGGCCGAGACTATTTGGCAGTCGTGTCTGTAAGTAGGCTACATGCAGACAGACAGATCTAGATCTAGTGTCTCTCTTTCTTGCACAGTGTCACCAATGCTTACTGTGTGTGTGTGTGTATGTGTGACGGAGTGATTGAGTTTGTGTTACTGTTTGTCTATTTCTTACGTGAGCCTTGAAGGCTTCGCCTCTTGTCAGAGCTTGTTTTTAGTTTTAGCTCACTTCCTGACGGATTGCTAGTGCCAAAACTAAAAATTAGTCGTGTTCCCGTGAAACTTACTAATTATCCCGTGAAAATGAGTAACTAACGAGGGAAAACAGTAACTGACAGCGTTAATTAGTAATTATCACGTGATAATGGGTAACCCCAGGTTTTGGCACTAGTAAGCCGTCATAAAAATATGTCTTTGCATTTCTTGCCTTTCCTGTCCTTTGAGCTGTTATTGTATGCAAGACATTATATTTCTCTCACTCCCCTCTCTTCCTCTCTCTTCAAGTCCTTGTCAAATAAATAAATAAATCAAGAAAAAAAATAGCGTGAAATTAAATCAAACGCAATAGATATAAAAATAAAAACAGAAAGTCTTTGAGATAGGCAGGGTAACACTGTCAATGACTGTCTTTATGATTTATCTCACCGAGGAAACTGCCATGAAATACACCAGCGGACCAATTTATTCCTCCGATTTTAACATTGTATATATACATGAAAAGTCGTCTGGTCATTTTTTTATATAATAAAATAAAAGGAGTGCAGAGGAGTGAGGGGTTAAAAAAAAAGTGCAGTGCAGTGCAGCATTCACCCCAGACACAGTGTCAGTTTCGAGAAAATGTCATAAAAATCACACCTCTCATCCCATTCCAACTCGACTCCCAGCACGCGCTCGCCCTTTGACCTCGTGTCAAATAAAACGCGCGCGCTGCCAGCAGAGTAATTACAAGCGGTGCTATGGCTGCGCGCGCGGCCGCCAAAAGTATTACTGCGCAGAGGCAGAGCTAACTGCTAATTAAATTGTCAGATTTCTATGCTTTACAACCTTTTGCTTGGCTGCGCTAACTCTCTTCCGCGTGTGCAGGAACGGGCATTATGCGGTGCGCAATGGTGTTTGTAATAAACCCAACCTCCCTTCTTCATAATAATCACAGAGCAAAACCACCCTCCTTCATAATCACTCATGTAGCATTCGACCTGGGGAGTCCACTGTGAGATATGAAGTGGGGGTAGGGGGTTGGGGGGGGGGGGGTGGGAGTGAAGGGGATGGGGTGCGGTGGTGATTGGTTGTTTCGAGTCGTTCAGCATTTCAAGTTTATGGTGGCAATACCACCCAATTTCCCCCACTCAACATTTGGAACAAGACCATCACACCAAACCAGAGACATAGATATATTGTATGTATGTCTCTGACCAAACTTAAAGCCTGTGGGATCTCTGTGCACTGTGGGAGTCTTGTTTGATGAAATAGTTTCGTAACGATCACCAATGGCAGGATAAATGGCTTTTTGAGGACTACATTCATCAATTTAGTTTTTTCACTCACCACTGCAAGCTGCAAGCATGCAGTTATAGGGTTTTGATTTGTTGTATAAGTCCAAGAAGAGGAATGGTCGTATCCCATGTACAAGCCTGGCCAGATCTGAGACGGTGCGTGAGACGGTGCGTGAGACGGTGCGTGAGACGGTGCGTGAGACGGTGCGTGAGACGGTGCGTGAGACGGTGCGTGAGACGGTGCGTGAGACGGTGCGTGAGACGGTGCGTGAGACGGTGCGTGAGACGGTGCGTGAGACGGTGCGTGAGACGGTGCGTGAGACGAACTGTTTACACGGGAAGGAGTGTGGCTTTTACACGATGCTTTGTTTGTTTGTTTGTTTGTTTGCTTAACGCCCAGCCGACCACGAAGGGCCATATCAGGGCGGTGCTGCTTTGACATATATAACGTGCGCCACACACAAGACAGAAGTCGCAGCACAGGCTTCATGTCTCACCCAGTCACATTATTCTGACACCCAGTCCAAGCACTAACCCCATAATGTCAGACGCCAGGCGGAGCAGCCACTAGATTGCCAATTTTAAAGTCTTGTATAGGTAATGACCCGGCCGGGGTTCGAACCCACGACCTCCCGATCACGGGGCGGACGCCTTACCACGAGGCCAACCGTGCCGGTTAACACGATGGTCTGCACGGAGAAGGAAGGTGCCTTCGAATCTGACATATTCTCTTGCATGTTATGGCACACTTTCTACCACCCCATCCCCCCATTCGCCTAGCCCCCCCCCCCCCCCCCCCCATCAACCCCTTTCCAGAACCACATGGGGAGTCTTGCCTGCCTGCCTTGACCTTGAAGACCTGTTCACGTCACCTTTCTCCCTGTGCAGCACTCCTTTCTCAAATTGTCACCGTGTACGTGGTGTGCGTTCGTTCCGCGTCGGTGTTTCTTGGGTATTACCCCTCACCCCAAAACACCACCCCTCTCCCCCCCCCTCTCCCCACCTGCTTCATCAGGTTTACTCACACACTTTTGTTTACCCCCCCCCCCCCCCCACCCCATCATTCGTCCCCAACCTCTACCCTCCACCGTATTCTTCTTGGCATCGCCGCTTGCCCACTCCTCTCCCAGCCCCCGTCCCCCCCTGCCCCAATCTTTCTCGCCCAATAACAATCCTTCATCCCCAATTTTCCGGTGTTCCATTTCTCTTCTGAAATATGAAATTGCAAGGGGTCGAGAGGACAATGAACTACCCGCACACGTGATGTATGAGCTGTTTTATCGAAATTAGATGAAAAAAGGTGCCTGTTGTGGAATTCGCTTCAGCTCGCATATAGATGGCCCTCAGTTTGTCGCAGGCATAGAACAGGGTCGCACAGGCATTAACGCCATGTAAACACAGAAGAAATAGACTGAGAAGAAGAAGAAGAAGAAGAAGAAGAAGAAGAAGAAGTTACAAACTGTAACAATGCATTTAAATGCATAGTCCTTGCCGTAAAAAAGAATTCTTCTCACTGTTTAAATAAAAAGAAAACACACCAGTAACCAGGTTAAGTTTAAATCAATATTTTGGCCTGTAACTGCCTTCTTCGGGATGGTATGGAAAGAATGGAAAATTCTTCTCACTGTCTCAAATTTGCCCATGCACGCTTTTGGATTTAAAAAAAAATCTTTTACATGGGATCCCTCCACTTGGACACACAGATACTAACAAATCAACGTCAATCAAATCAAATCAAATCAAATCAAATCAAATCAAATCACATCACACCACATCACATCACATCACATCACCACATCACCACATCACCACATCACATTACATCACATCACATCACCACATCACCACATCATCACATCACATCACCACATCACATCACATCACATCACAACATCATCACATCACCACATCACATCACATCACATCATCACATCACATCACATCACATCACAACACATCACATCACAACATCACACCACACCACACCACATCACATCATCACATCACATCACATCACATCACATCACATCACATCACAACATCACATCACACCACACCACACCACATCACATCATCACATCACATCACATCACATCACATCACATCACATCACATCACAACATCACATCACACCACACCACATCACATCATCACATCACATCACATCACATCCTGACTGCTTCCTGTGCTGAGTTAAATTGTGTTGATGAACTCACATGCAAAGTCATACACAAAAATCCCAGACTCGTTTATACACAAAGAGACCTGTGCCTTTAAACGTACATGTCTTCCCGCAAAGCCATCATGGGAGACACAACTTATAGCGCTTTTCATGTCATGACGTCGCACGAGCAACGAGCGCGCTCACAAGGAAACAGACCCTCGAAGAAAGTTACTATACTTTCGTTGCTCGTCCGACGTCATGTCACGAAGAGCGCTGTAAGTTTCGTCTCCCACACCACCACATATCAGTCCAGACGTTCACGTCAGAAAAGCACACAGTCCCACTTGGACATATACCAGAAATGAACAGCCTAGCTGCTTCTTGTGTAGATTGATTTATTCTGAATTAATTTTTCAGACTGACAAAGATGTCATTAAAAAAGTCGATTCAGCGAAAACTTTCTTGAGGCTGTAGAGTCTTGGTATGTGACCAAGCGGCAGGATGCTCTTAACCTGAGTAAAGGACTGGCGGGATCAATGGTGACTTATTCAAGACCGTCTACACAAGAAGGAAGGCACCTTAATGCTCCTTAGGTGTTATTTATTGTGATATTGTTATTATTCTCTTTGAAATTCTCTGTGTGAACCACAGGCAAGACTGCTTTAATTCTGAATTCAAAATTGCCGTAAATGTAAAGCTACTTGTGTTGCGCAACGTCAATAACAATCGTCTTTCAGCTTTGTTTCTAAATAGCAAGAGCAATCTTTCCTGCTTGTGAAAAGATTTCCATTCTTCCCCCTCTGCTTTTTTTTGTAAAGCAACGAAATTTGTTTTTAAAATATTTAGCAAAGAGAAATCTTTCCTTCTTGAGAAAAGAGTTCCACGTAGGGGTAAACACTCTACACCAATGCTTCGCAAAGCAACGAATGTTATTTAATTTTCCTTTATCGCAAGAGCAACCTTTTGATTTCCTTCTTGAGAACAAAGTTCCACGCAGGGGCAACAACTCTACACCTCTCCTTTGCAAAACGAAGCATTTTATTGAAAAGAATCACCACCCGCAACGCAGCATGACGTGCGGACGTGTTGGCTAGTTTTACCGCCAGAGAGACTGAAAAGCATTCTGAATGAAACGAATCGGTTTACTAACGTAATTGCCTGTTCCTCTCGCCTTTTTAATCTCAGCTGTCAGTCCAATAAAAACAGTTGCGATGAACTCTTACAGACGGGCGTAAATAAAAACGTGTTGCCCTCCACTCAACAAGCTGATTGTGGTCTTCTGCCTTGGCCTCGTTGAGAGTGGAGGCGAGGGAGAGGTTGGGGGATGTTGGGGGGTCGGGGTTGGATGGGAGAGGGAGAGATGTGTTGTTATTGTTGTTGTTGTTGTTGTTGTTGTTGTTGTTGTTGTTGTGTGTGTATGTGTGTGTGTGTTAGTGTGTGTGTGTGTGTTTGCGCGCGCGTGTGTGTGTCTATTCAGTTGGGTGTGCGTGCATGCGTGCTTGCGTATGTGAGAATCTGGGAAAAAATAAATGTAATACTCTTCGCTGATTATCTAGTTCCTTCTTTTTTGATGACAACCAATATAAAGATTGATTGATTGATTGATTGATTGATTGATTGATTGATTGATTGATTGATTGATTGATCGATTGATTCATCTGTTCGTGAATGGTTCATATTATCTCTTTGTGGCCAAGTATGGACTTCTTTTTTTCGTCGTTTGCACACAGAATACATCCACACTTTTTAACATTCAGAACGGCTGTGTGCAAAATGCAATACGCCAAAAGACACCCGGAATACTCCCTTTCTTAGCACACCAGACTAATGCTTCTGCGCTTACTACACCATGATTAGCAAGCAAAGGACTTTTACCACTCTCCCCGAGTCAAGACTGACCGTGGCTACGGGGCTGATAATCTACTTATTATGCCGCTAATAGCATCTGCGTCCGACCCCTGTGTTTGGATAACTCTGGTAAGCACCCACTTTCACCCCGAAGGATGTTGCTGAAAACACATGGTGCCAGGCCCAATCGTCACAACAGGAAACACCAATGGATGCGTCTGTCACATTGCTTTAGCTCCGCCCACTTCGAGCGCCCGCCTTTCTCTGACTGGTATAAACTGACATACACATGTCTATGTCTTCGAGTGAGTGCTGGAATCTCTCTCTCTCTCTATCTAGGCTAGTCTCTCTCTCTCTGTCTCAGACTTTCTCTCTCTCTCTCTCTCTCTCTCTCTCTCTCTCTCTCTCTCTCTCTCTCTCTCTCTCTCTCTCTCGCCGAGTCTCTCTCTCTCAGCCTCTCTCGTTGCACGGTCAGACTCAGTGACTAAATGGCAGTGTCACTGACTGATGTTGTGACGAGTGCTCGAAGTCTTCTGCGTCTCTCTTTCCCTGTCAGTCTCCCACTTCTGTGTCTGTGTCTCTCTCTTTCCCTCTGTTGAAGTTCAATTCAATTTTAATTCAGTCAAGTCAATTTGTCTTTGTCTCTGTGTCCCGGGCACTCTCCGCTAGTCCCCTCTCATCTCTCTCTCTCTCTCTCTCTCTCTCTCTCTCTCTCTCTCTCTCTCTCTCTCTCTCTCTCTCTCTCTCTCTCTCTATTTCTCGCTCTCTCTCTCTCTTTCTGCATGAGTGGACTGGTAAAATTGTCTACTTTTTGGGGGAAAAACAATGAGCTCTAGAAACGTCAGTATCATTTTGCATGATGATGATGATGATGATGATGATGACGACCACGATGATGATTATGATGGTGATGATGTGTGGTAGTCAGTTTCGGCAAGAAATGTCCCACAAAATTTAGGCACAAGAACAGAGTCAGACAGCAAGACACCAAAACACCTGCTTAAACAAAAAAACTAAATCTAAAGACTGTTTACAAGCAGAGGCAGAGGAGAAAATCGAAAGAGGGGATACAGACAAGGCCGGGATTAACATGATAAAAGGCCGTCACATGTTTCACTCCATTTACTTATCTCGCTCGGTCCGCCATTGTTATAGACATAACAACCCCGCACTGAAGAAAAGCTGCCTGTTTACTGGCCAACGTTTACATTATCTGCAAGCCCTCGCCGCCCACCACCGCGGATAGATGATATCAGATGTGAAAAGTTATGAAGACCATGGGGAATATTTTGGGGTAGATTTTGTTTTTGTGCGTGCAGTATGTATGTATGCGAGTATAAACAAGAAAATGGGAAGGGGGGGGGGGATGTCTGTTAAACTGACGACATAAGATCGTGAACATTTCTAAAAATCGATGCGACCAAAAAGTGGGTCGGTTGCATCTGTTTGCATGCTGTGCGTTGGTATTCGTGATGGAATAAAGGTAGGCCGGGGGGGGGGGGGGAGGTGCGGGGGCGGGGGGGGGGGGGGCGAGATGAGAGGTAAGATGGAAGGGGATTCAGTGTTGTTTCTGTTACACTTACGAAATGAGACAGGTCAAGTCAAAAACGTGAAAATATCTGAAGACGATGTTGACTGTGCGAGTAGATGTGTGTGTGCAGTATGACGGTATATATAATGGGACTAATGCAAAGAGGTGGAAGTTGGGATTCGGGGAGGACAGTTCACACTGACAATATATACGTGTGTAAAGTCACGGTTATGAAGACGTGACGATGGAACGAAATGCTGTGTGCGTGTGTGTGTGTGTGTGTGTGTGTGAGTGAGTGTGTGTATGTGTGTGTGTGTGTGTGTGTGTGTGTATGTGTGTGTGTGTGTGTGCGTGCGCGCGCGCGTGCGTGCGTGTACGTGTTAGTGTATGTGTAAAAGGGAGACAGACAGAGACAAACAGAGACAGAGAGATGGACAGAGACAGAGAGACAGGGATAGAGACAGATACGGAGACCCGAGAGAGACAGACAGAGACAGTCCAAAACGGAAACAGAGAGAAAGAGAATGCCTGCATGTGTTATTCCATCGTGTGCCGCGATCTTCCCTGCCCCCATCACATATTATATACACTTCGTCTCAAGTTCTATACGGAACTTTGCATATGTCATGTTAACATTACAACAGAAAATCACAGAGGGCTGGGTTTCTGTGTCTGCAGTGGTGAAAAAGAGGCGATTAAGTCTTTCTCTGGATGCAGAAAGTGTATAAGATTCCCTGCTGCGTGCAGTGAAATTCTACACAGCTCGACACGGTTAGTATTCCTCCTGTGGGCCTCTGTCATGCTAAGTGTGTAATTATTTCTCTCAATGCTTGGCCTGGTGGGGGTTAATTTAGGGAAACAAATTCTCCCTG
>NC_090250.1:50381150-50403650 GCF_037325665.1 Littorina saxatilis | reverse complement strand
AGTACAGTAAGCTTACTTCCTGAACGCTTCTGGTGGAGTGTATGCATGCGTGTGTGTGTGTGTGTGTGTGTGTGTGTGTGTGTATGTGTGTGTGTTTGTGTGTGTGCATGTGTGTGTGTGTGTGTGTGTGTGTGTGTGTGTGTGTTAATGCTTCCTTGAATAATACTGATAACGCTGCAAAAAAACACAAAAAAACCTCTATGCATCGAGTAACACCGTGTCACCTGCATGCACTCAAAAAATCTCCCGAAAATCACCCGGATGTTAGAGATCCGACAACGATGCTCTATTCTTTTCAGCAACTATATTCGCACCTAATAGAGAAACAGATACAATACAGTAGAAGAGGAAAAGTGCTGACTTTGCTAAGGAAGTCTTCCAACCTTATCAATCTTCACAGGTTCAGGAAAAATTAGGTTCGTAGAGGGGAACGCATCAACTGCCAATCACATCGTGTCCCATAGAACGTGTGTTTACAAAAAATGATTCAGGAAGTGTTTACAAAGATGACAAGAAAATGTTATTTATCACTGGTTGCAAAAAATAAGACAGAAGGGAGAGAGATTATACAAAACCAGAAAGGCAAGAAAGAAGATATGAATTAGTCATACCTCAGAAGAACAAAATTAATAGCAGGACATGCTATACTAGGCGTCAAAAGAAACTATACATGCAGGTGCGTTTTTGGATAGTTCTTTGCGAGGAAGCTATTGATGTTCAAACCAATTTATACTGTTAGATTTGTTTTCCCGACCGTAAACAACAAGGAGGTTGAAACTGAACAACCGTTGCACATCAGTAAATAGAAGTATTACATATCTATCTATAGCAGTCACTTGGTGTATAGTACACAGCTATCAACAATTACAAAAATGTTTAAAAAAAAATACAATTACGTTTAATTTTTCTTGAAGAGTAATGTAGTATCGAAAGACAAGGAAGGAAGAAACTAACAAGTCGCGTAAGGCGAAATTACAACATTTAGTCAAGCTGTCGAACTAACAGAATGAAACTGAACTCACTGCATTTTTACAGAAAGAGCGTATACTCGTAGCATCGTCAGTCCACCGCTCGATGCAAAGGCAGTGACATTGACAAGAAGAGCGGGGTAGTAGTTGCGCTGAGAAGGATAGCACGCTTTTCTTTATTTCTATTCTTTTTAACTTTCTGAGCGTGTTTTTAATCCAAACATATCACATCTATATGTTTTTGGAATCAAGAACCCAAAATGAATAAGATGAAATTGTTTTTAAATCGATTTCGGAAATTTTATTTTAATAATAATTTTTATATTTTTAATTTTCAGAGCTTGTTTTTAATCTGAATATATTTATATGTTTTTGGAATCAGAAAATAATGAAGAATAAGATGAACGTAAATTTGGATCGTTTCAAAAACAAATTATTTTTTTTACAATTTTCAGATTTTTAATGACCAAAGTCATTAATTAATTTTTAAGCCACCAAGCTGAAATGTAATACCGAAGTCCGGCCTTCGTCGAAGATTGCTTGGCCAAAATTTCAATCAATTTGATTGAAAAATGAGGGTGTGACAGTGCCGCCTCAACTTTTACAAAAAGCCGGATATGACGTCATCAAAGGTATTTATCGAAAAAAATTAAAAAATGTCCGGGGATATCATTCCCAGAAACTCTCATGTCAAATTTCATAAAGATCGGTCCAGTAGTTTGGTCTGAATCGCTCTACACACACACACGCACAGACAGACAGACAGACAGACACACACACACACACACACACACACACACACACACACACACACACACACACACACACACACACACACATACACCACGACCCTCGTCTCGATTCCCCCTCTACGTTAAAACATTTAGTCAAAACTTGACTAAATGTAAAAAGGTTTATCATAGGCGTTGAAAAAAACCTTATCTGCATGTCGTTCAAGTAGCTTGTTTTTAAGAAAAATGGCGGTATCATGTAAATGCAACTAGTATTTCATTTCTTTTCGCCGCGTATACTAACTTTTTGTTGAAGACACCATGGGCTTCCTGACAGAACTGATTTAAAGTATCTTGTAAACGTATGTGACAATTTTTGTAAAACGAGGAAGAAGGAAAGGTGGGGGAAAAGGATGCCACTTGCTTGCTTGTTTTAAATGTAGAGCTTAGAACTACTGCATATAGTTGATATCGGATCAAAGGTTTAAACCGATAACCATGTAACGCCTCCGTGTAAACAATTGGAGGAGTTTATTGTTTAGTTTAGTTGGTTTAGCTTAGAGTTTAGCAATACTTATCTATAGTCGGAAAGTTTTCTCTCTTGCATAATAAACAGTCATGTATAAAGCACTACAGATCTGACCAGGCTGTTACAAAGGTTAAGAGCATGCTTCCAGTTTGACACAATGCTCAAAATCTCTTTCTTCCCCCCAAACCTCCACCACGGCTTTCATCTTTTTGTCTGCCCCTTCCTCCTCTTCCTCCTCCTCCTTCTCCTCTTCCTCCTCCTCCTCCGCTTCCTTCTTCTTCTGAAACCTTCATTTTCTTTAAAAAAAAAAAATAAAAAATAAAAATTTATATATAAAAATAATCACTAGGCCTACCAGCACATTTCCAAAACAGGGAGTAGGAAGAGGACATCTTTGCTGACCAATGAAAGCATCGTTTTTATCCACCTTACTATCGCCTAATTCTTGAAATGTTTGAAGTTCTCCTACCGCAGTTAAGCTTGACTAGATAAGCTAGTGGGATCTTCCTGCTTAGATCTTTTTAATCACCTAAGAAGATTTGAAAAGATACTCGTTTCGGAGACTGGGGAGAGTGGCATTTTTGCTATGTCATCAGTTTTATGCTGTAACGGGGAGTTTGTCGGGGCAGATGTAGTGAGGGATTAAGATTAGAGAGAGAGAGAGAGGGAGAGAGAGAGATAGATAGAGTGAGAGAGAGAGAGTGAGAGAGAGATAGATATATAGAGAGAGAGAGGGAGGGGAGAGAGTGATGGAGAAGGGGGGGGGGGGGGTAAAGAAAGAGCTAGAGAGAAGAGATGGGAGAAAGGGGCAGAGACTGAGTAAGAAAGACTGGGTGGCCGAGTGGTAACGCACTTGCGTTCGGAAGCGAGAGGTTGCCAGTTCGACCCTGGGTCAGGGCGTTAGCAATTTCCTCCCCCCTTTCCTAACCTAGGTGGTGGGTTCAAGTGCTAGTCATTCGGATGAGACAAAAAAACCGAGGTCCCTTCGTGTACGCTACATTGGGGTGTGCACGTTAAAGATCCCACGATTGACAAAAGGGTCTTTCCTGGCAAAATTGTATAGGCATAGATAAAAATGTCCACCAAAATACCCGTGTGACTTGGAATAATAGGCCGTGAAAAGTAGGATATGCGCCGAAATGGCTGCGACCTGCTGGCCGATGTGAACGCGTGATGTATTGTGTAAAAAAAAATTCCATCTCACACGGCATAAATAAATCCCTGCGCCTTGAATATGTGCGCGATATAAATTGCATAATTTTTTTTTAAAAATCCCTGCGCTTAGAACTGTACCCACGGAATACGCGCGATATAAGCCTCATATTGATTGATTGATTGATTGATTGATTGAAAGAGACGAGAGAGAGAATGTGAGAGAGAAAGAGAGAGAGAGAGAGAGAGAGAGAGACAGACAGAAAGACAAACAAACAGATAGACAGACAGCAGAGACAAAGACGGGTGGGAGAGAGGGGGAGAGACAGAGACACTGACAGACAGACTGAGACAAAGGAGAGAGGAGAGAGAGAGAGAGAGAGAGAGAGAGAGAGAGAGAGAGAGAGAGAGAGAGACAGAGACAGAGACAGAGAGACAAAGAGAGACAGAAAGACAGAGACAGAGAGACAGAGAAAGAAAGAGAAAAAGAAAGAGAGAGAAAAAAAAGAGAGAGAGAGGGAGAGAGAGTGAGCGAGAGAGAGAGACAGAGAGAGAGAGACAGAGAGAGAAAGACAGAGAGAGAGAGAGAGAGAGAGAGAGAGAGAGAGAGAGAGAGAGAGAGAGAGAGAGAGAGAGAGAGAGAGAGAGAGAGAGAGAGAGAGAGAGAGCACACGCAGTTGACGATTTGTAAACGAAATAAGCAGGACCAAGCAATGTCTTGTTCAAATGTCCTCTCGGGGAATTTCAGCTTATCTGCTACGCTCTTCATGAATAAAAATTGAGTATTTGTACAGAACAGAAAGAAGTGACAGCAATTTAATAACCAACCGGACTGCTGGCTTTTAAATTCCCCCGCAACGACAATGGTTGTCTGATACAAACTACTTATCGTCTATTCTGGACCTTCGTTGGGTAGAGAAAGGGGGAATGTACGTTCTGGCTCACCGATTCCGACAGACCCTAAATATTAACCAAAAATAGGCTTCTGGACTAAACTTTTACTAAAATGAAACATGCGACAAAATCAGAAAAATACTGCATAAATCCATACAAAAAAAATACAGTAAAGTAAGGTTGTTTTGAACCAATGCCGGGTCTGTCGGAATCAGTAACCCAGAACGTACATTCCCCCTTTCTCTCTGTGCAACGCTAAATTTAGTTTCCATTGAAATATTAACTAGTTGCAGCCAGCGTGCGTATTGATCCAATCTGCCCTTCGTCGGCTAGCCATAACTACCGTATTGATCTGGTAAAAACAAACAGCAAGCCTGTCTTCTATATTCCTCCAATGGCAAGACAAGATTAAATCATGTGATAGCAACAGTTACGTCACGTCCGCCCAACACTTGGTATTGATTGTAACATAGCCGTAGTGATTTTGTCATTTTTCCTGGTGCTGTGGTGGTGTGAAGACGTGTTTTCTGTGAGAAAAGTGTTTTGCCTGTCTCAAGAATCTATAGAGTTAGCTCCAGGAAGTTAGAGAAGCAAACGCTGCACAACAAGCTCTGTTGGATTATTCTAGACAATCAACTTATTTAATTCTTCCTGAAAATATGAATCAGCAAACAGAACAAGAAGTTAGGAATTTATCACAGTCAGACACTTCTTCTAGTATGGAGCAGGATGATCATGGACTTCATACTGGGCTCAGTCAAGACTTTGAGGTGATTGATTTACCGAATGTTGACACTGAAAAACTAGAGAGTTTAAAAAAACACATTGAGTACCATACAAAACTTCTTGAATTTTACAAACAACTTGATTCAATTTTCCAAGAGAGAGGACATAAGGCTGCAGAAGAGTTTGAATTGAAAGCAAATCTCCCCAAAAAGCCAATACCTGTTACCTTCCAAAACAAACGGGGAAAGAAATCAAAAGTCTTGACTTCACTTAGAGGGTCGGAGCTCCTAGAGGGTCTAAAAAATCATCTGTACTATGATGGTTCAACAAGCGAATCTTTGTTGTTTAGTACAAGCCGAACAACAGATATTGAGGAACTCAAACAAAAGCTTCTTGTTTGTGAAAAACAATACAAAAGTAAAGCAACAGATACCCTAAAAATTGTGGTTGTTTATGGACAATATTTAGATGTGCTGAGGAGTAGACATTTTGGAAGATTCAAGGGTGTTTGTTTAGAAGTGTTACGTATAACACCTAGATGGGCGAGAGATCTCATTAACATAAGCATTCTTCTCAAGACATATCCCAAATTCCAACAACTAAATCTTCCAATAAAAACAATGTTGTCTCTTCGCAAGCACATCCATCAAGCCTTGGAAAACAATGAAGAGGAAGCAGCTTTTTGGATTGGTAAGTGTTATTTCTCTCTATTGCATACATTTGTTTACTGGTAACCAACGAGGGGATCTGCAGTTCCCCTCCTTAGTAACGATGAGCATAATGGTTTATTTTTAGTATAGCTCTATTAAATATGTATTTGTTTACCTGTAACTAAGTAGAGGAACTGCATTTCCCCTCCTTAGCAACGATGAGCTGGATTGGTCAGTGTTATTTCTCTCTATAGCATACATTTGTTTACCTGTAACTAAGTAGAGGAACTGCATTTCCCCTCCTTAGCTACAAGTTTTCATTCTTTTTGTTTATGTTTTCAGAATAACCGGTGGATCCGGCTGGGAAAACGTGCGTGCTTCACTGCTCTACTTCGCTTCAAAGGCTGCCTTCGGGCGGCCGCCGAGTGTTAACTTATTCAATTGACTTGGGTATTTGATTCAAGCTTTTGATAAGTGTACTTGGTGGCTGCTTTGAAACTCAACAAAGCATACTCCCCTTTCACAAACACTTCCCTAACGCAAACAACGACGTCCTCTACCCCACTGCAGTCAAAACAAAGCTGTCATAGCGGGTTTTCCCGATTGACAAAAATTCTTATTACACACTCAGACTATTTGAAGCCGCGTTTGTTCTCCAGTGGCCAATTGCATAAGAATATTCTGGTGATGAATAAACGCGCTTTGTGTCATTAGCATCTAAAGATTTCTTGTTTACAATAGTTGTGTTGATCTGATGAAGCGCGGAACTGATCTTAGGGTTGTCATGGTGAAACACTCGCTTCTGAAACAGTGCTTCCTTGTAGTTATCATGCGATATGCTCGACTTTACAACCTGTTTGCTTACACCCTTTGCTTTTTTAACCACCCCTTTCTCACTTGCAACACTGTACATCTTTGCACGCAATCCAACATACTCCTTAATTATCTTCCCATTCATTTCATCTTTCATCTTTCCAATAACCTTCTTGTTAACATTTGAGTGCAATGGTGATTCTTTAGGGTAGTCGCAAGTGTCATAAAAAGAATCTTTTCCTTTTACTGCAGGACTTTCAGCTTCTAGATCTTTGTAAATGTCATCCGCTGGAATGTCAAGTAAGAATGAATCTGTGTCTGTGTAAAGTACTCTCGATTTGGGATATCTTGGTTTCAAATAATCATACAAAAACTCAAGCATCAACAGTTTTGACAACTCTAGCACAGTAAAGCCTATGAATACTGGTTTGTCAAGCTTGACTACAAGTTTTTTCATTAAGATACCATACAGCTGTTCATGAAAGTATTTAAAGTTTTGATACTGTGGTTTGGATGTCAGCTTGATGGCCTCATTTTCTCTTGTAACAAGTCTAACATCCTTTCTCTTGTGTGGGTTTTCCATTGTCTTACCAAAGCAACTGTTGTTCATCAGTTTAAAAAAGTCTTTCTCTGATACATCAGCGGCTTTGGTTCTCAGTTCTGTGTTTTTCATGATGTAAGGTTTCATAAACTGTTCTTGATCAAATAAAATTATACGATGAACAGCCTTCAAAATTAATCCATGTCTAATGTAAAACTGTAACAGTCTGTAGTGACACACATACTTCTTTTTGTGAAACAGATTGGGCACCAGCTTTGGAGGTTCTCTTGGGTTTACTTTTAACCTCTCAGCCGCTAAAGGATAATCATTATGTAGATCATGAAGTGATAGTGGATAGTCTAAGTCAACTTCTAGTATCCATCCCTTTCGACTGTCTGGGCCTGCTTTTAATATTGTCAGCACAACACATTGTGAAAATGGTCCTGAATAGATCTTAAAGTTCCGAAGTGGAAGCGTCTGACACATTGCCCAACCATACAAATTGTTTGCATCTAGATACATGATGTAATTAGAAGGTTTCATAGGATCAAAGTCGTCCAAGTATTTGTTGTTGGCTTTGCAGTAATTGTGTGAAGCCATACTGATTCCTCCACGTAGTCCATTTTCAATCATCTGAAGTGTAGGTAGATCTGATAGCAAGTCAATCTTTACTCCTGTAAATCTAAGAAATGCATCCCAGCTCATGCCTGGTGCAGATATGTAATGTGAAGGATCTAGATTGTAGTGCTTCATACATGTTCTTCTGTAATTCTCAAATATATCTGCAAGTAAACAAACATCAGCCAACAAATATTGATCATGATAATCACCCATTGTATTACATCCTAATTTATTCCATGCAGTCTTAGCGTGTTCATAGTCTTCGTCACTTATACCTTTACCCTTCAGCCGTGAGAAGTAAGCATCCTTTGGTGGTAACTCATCTTCATCAAACCTCTCCCACGAATCCATGTATTCATATGGATAGACTCCCTTTCTAACTAAGTCACTGTCAAAGTACTTACATGTGATTGGGAAAGCAGTTAGTGATGAAGATAAAGACTCAAGTGTTCCCATCAGATGTTGAGCAGAATCGTAGAAGTGTAAACTATTCAGAGTAAAGGCCATGTACTTTTCAGAAGACTGCGCAATGCATCTTGCTTTGTATTCATCAGTTACTGCCTGCATGATCAGATGTGAATCATAACCGCGCAAGTTATGGAAGAAGATTGGAAGCTTCCAAGTCTTAGGATCAAACTTTAATTGTAGATTACATTTGCTGTGTGCTGCTCCTCGGAACTGCCCACTTACATGATCATGATCTCTTACTATTGGATTGTCTGTGTTTGGTGTTAGACTTTGTTCGCATATCCAACACTGTGTGGTAGAGTTAAACTGTTCTTGGTCTTCAGGTTTCATAACAATGTCTGAAAGATTCAGTTGTTTGGAGCAGTCATTTCGCACTTGGTTCATTTGCTGTAAGAAGTTCTTTGCTGCATTAGGTCCTCTGTACAATTGCGGTTTAGAATGTTTACCATCTGAACTAACAACAATAAATGCATATGAACAGACTTGATGATTACTTAGAGTTACTGTTTTAGGTAGGTCTTTTGGTAAAGGTCCTTCATATGGCACAATGATAGATTCAAAGTCAGCATAAACAACATAAGGACTTTTCTGTAGTTTGCATACATTCTTAAAATACACTTTGCTGTCTGGCGGTGGTGTTGTTAACTTCACGACCGCATCATCAACGCTCTTACAATGTTGCTTGTGTATAAGTGCTGCATGAATTGATGGAATACGCAAGAGACATCGCCTACAAAAGTCTTGTTTACTATTGTGATTGCTTGTGCTCGCCATCAGTCTACTCATTGTACGAATCAAAGTGTAATGATATTTTACACCATCAGTCATTAGTAACATGTCAACATGGTTAGTATCACAATCACCAATCGTTGGTGAGTTCTTTGATATTCTGACTGGTTTCAGTTCATCTTCCTCATCCCACGTGTAAACATTTACGGTGATGGGTTTGTTTTGCTGTTCAAATTTGTCAATGCTTGTAATGCTGACAGGAAATTCAATACCAGTAAAGTTTAGTTTATTTCTGTATGCATGATAGTTAGACACTCTTTCTGCATTTTTCTTTACACTGTACAGTCTTGCCAGAACACACCACATAAAACATTTGTCATCATCATTCTTTATGTTCAGCACAGCACGTTTTTTGACAAGAGCAGGAGGTAAAGGTATGTAACTTCTACCTCTGATGGGGGCAAATTTACTTAGCTTCAATTCTATTTTTATAATTTCACCTTCTGACCATCCGGATCCTTTCATCTTTGCATCCTCTGCAGCTTGCTCAAACCGTTTCATCATTTCATCTGCCCAGTTTCCATTCAATTCTGCCATAGAATTAAGTGCTAGTTGTCTGGTTGAAACATGAACTTCTAGCACCTCATCACTGACTGTTTTGTATTTTATTAAACTGACTATCTGCGCTTTTACTGGAGGTTCAATCAACAAATTGTTTGGAATTTGTTCAATGGCGTCTTGCACACTGGACTGCACATTTTGAGGATCCGTTACTTGTAATTCAACGGTGTCAAATACTGTCGATAAAGATTCTAATACAGAGTCTTCCATCGCTGTGAGTTTGATTTTATAACTCAAAATAAAAATATAAATTAAAAAAATGAAGTTGCTTAGAATTCTTTCTCAGAGCTTCCATTTTTGTTAACACTATAAAATCATTTAACATTTGTACCACGTGAAACTAATTGTAATTCCTCTTTTACAAAGGCTCTTTGCGGTGCTGGTTCTCTCAAGTAATATATAGGTGGATTTGTCTCTACTACTCTCTTGATTTCATGAATGTCAATACTCCAGATTGGATCCGTTGCACGCTTCCTGCTGTCACCCTCAGCTTCACCGGGTGCATATAAATATCTGACTTTCTGATTGAAAGGTAGTAATGCCACTGGTGTTGTTGACTTTGGAGCAACAGGTATTGTTTTCTGTTTGATTGCATCAACTGGTCTTAACCCTGTAGCTTTAAATACCTCCAGATTCATTGCTCTAAGTACTGATGGTAATCTTTTGACCCATTCAGTGTTACGCAATTTACTTTCTGTGTCCAAAAATTCCTGATGGTACTGATATGAAAACAGTTTTTCTGCCAACTGTTTGTTAAAGCTCTCAACAATAGCCTGTGACCTGTGGTTTCCTGGAATACCTCTCTTCACTGTAACATGATGTTTTAACAGAAGCTGGTTGACAGCTCCTTTAAACTCCTTACCATCATCGCACTGAATCATTCTGGGATACTTTAGTGGTCCACGTCTGTAAATTTCTTGCAGGGCAACAGCTGTAGCTATAGCACTTTTCTCTGTCAACGGTTCAGCATCTTTGTATCTTGTTGCAACATCAACTACAGTCAGTGCATACTTATATTTCTTCCTTCTGACTGTGTCATGCGGTAAATACAGCAGGTCTATTTGATGAGTGTCATTCGGTTTAATGTTAACAAAGTGTGGTCGTGTAATTTTTCTTGGTGCAGGTAAATAGATCTGCCAAACTGCCTGCTTTGACAACCATTTCTTTGCTATATCTTGAGAAACACCTGCTGCGTCACTGAGCTTGTCAATAGCAGTTCTTTCTTTCCAGTATCCTTTTGGGGAATAATATATTTTAGATAACAAAGCATCACTCATGGTTTTTTAAATGACAGAATATTAAGATTTGACAGCACGCGCAATAAAGTAAACAACAGCCATACCAATAACAATGAAAACAATCTCGCCCACCTTCTGCTCTTCTGAAGGCTGATAAAAGTCACCCAGTTTTGGAGGAGCACTTATCTTCATTTTCTTTCCAGTTACAAGATAGTATTCTTGAATGGCTGCATCAACATTGGCAAAGGTTTTGTTTGCATGTCCTTGCTGCCTGAGTTTATCATTCATAAAGTCTAACTGCGCAATTCGTTTCTTCTCGTATTCATCCTGTGCTTTCGCCAGTTGTTCCATGGCTTTGTTGTGCCTTTCCCTCTCTTCACCATTTTGCAGTTTAGAAAACAAATAGTTGCTGCCAGAAAATGCAAGCGCATTTACAATCGCACCTCCCACCATCATAACCAAGCTAGCCATTTTATTGTCTTACATGTTTATATTTTCTGGAATAATTCCTTGCTTCACCAGGAAGTCTTTTGTTGCAAAGGAAGCTGTCACAACACCAATTAGTTTAGCACCGTCTTCGAAGTCTAACTTTCCCAAGTCGGCTGGTTTCATTCTGAGGAGACTTTTACCCAGCATTGTGTAACCTACACTCAAGCCTCCAATCACTGCAGCGTGATAAACTAGATTAACTATTGTCTTTTCAGAACTCATTTTTATGTTATCAAAATTAAAATATTAAAATTATTCCATATGAAATGAATCCACTGCAGGTACTACTGTGGGCTTTGTTATTGTTTGTACTGCTTTGTTTGTTGGTTTTGGTGTTTCTGATTTTGGTGTTTCTGATTTTGGTTTTTCTGACACTTTATATTTGCCTTGCCAAAGTTTGTAAAGCAAGTATCCACCTCCTCCAACAACAGCTGCTACAGCTACTTTTCTGTATGATAGAAATGAAGATTTTAATTCTTGATCAGTTTGTGTGACCTTAGTCACTTCAGGAATGTTTGGCGTCTGCTCAACTTCAGACATAATGTTCTGCTTTGCCTTTTGATTTAACTTTTTTTGTCTGTTCCATTCGGCTAGTTTTTTTCCTGCTTCTACTCTACCAGGTTTCTTTGTCACTGTGTTCACTTCTGGTATTTTCGTCTGCTCCACTGTCTGCTTCAACTGATCCGTCATCTTTTTTATTCTGAAAATTAATGTGTTTGAAAGTAATTAATCCAGCAACAAATGGTACTAATAAAGCACCAAATCGATAATACAGGTCACAGGCAAGAGATTCGAGGGACTTGGAAACAACAGGGTCATGAGTTAGATCATGTGTTAAGTCTTCCTCCGAGTCGAGAGGTGTAAAATGTCCAAAAATCTTTGTGTACAAACCTATAACAGTCTGTCCAATACTTCTAACCATCTTAGAACCAAGCACTGATTCATACCGTCCATGATACTTTTCTATATCTTCTGAGGAAAGATGTTGTACTTCTTCCACAGTTAACTGCTGCCCAAGGTAGTGTTTTGTTTTTCCACAAACAGCAAGTGAATACAATCTTTCTTTTTTATCAGGTATAGTCCTACTGTCACAGATTTCAATATCTGTAGCAGTCTGCATCAGCAATTCATCACAGTTCATTTTATTTTGATGCAGAATAAAATTAAAATCTAGTAATTAAACTTGAGTAAGAACTTAGGTAGGAACTTAACAAGAACTTAGGTAGGAACTTGAGTAAGAACTTAGGTAGGAACTTGAGTAAGAACTTAGGTAGGAACTTGGGTAAGAACTTGTGTAAGAACTTGACAAGAACTTGTGTAAGAACTTAACAGAACTTGAGTAAGAACTTGGGTAAGAACTTGACAAGAACTTGAGTAAGAACTTGTCAAGAACTTGAGTAAGAACTTGACAAGAACTTAGCAAGGATTTCTACAAACATACATACTGAACTGGTTGATCAGTTTTTAAAACCAGTTTCGAGTGCTTAGAAGATTTCAGATTATTCTTTATTCTTTCTCTCTCCTGTTTGTTTTCAATGACATCATTTTCTCGAAGACACTCTTCAAAACTGTCACGGTCCTTTGAATAGAACAATGTTATTGTTTTGAGTTGCTCTCTAAAGTCTTTCAGAACTGCATTGTATTTTTGTGTTAATATCCAAACTGATATTAATGCATGTCGTCCACTGAATGCAAGCTTTGCTAGTGCACTTTTCTTTCTAACAATGTCACGTTCTGCTGCACAGTCATCAATAATAAACAGTGTTGGCGTGTTCTGAAAAAGATCGAAATAATGCTCCAAGCAAACATTTAGACGATCAGAAGGATTTACAATAAATATATTTTGATCAGACCATATGAATTTTCTCTCCTTGTATGTTCTGTTATGCTTTATGGTTGGACAGAATATGACTATGTGTTCAAAGTGATTTATGTAAACAGTCTGTAATAAATCCAAAACATATCTTGTTTTGCCGCAACCTGTTGCCCCACAAATCAAAGAACAGTGTGGATCTTTTGGAAGAAAATCTAGATACTTCATTTTAACACGTTCAATAAACAATATCCTGTAATCTGCTTTCAGAGATGTTTAACTGCGCATCTGACACAACAAACACGTAGATCTTAACTGATTTACTACTACTCCCTACTTCCTTTTCAATTTGTATTGTGATTCCTTCTGATCCGTTTTCAATTCGCCTTCCACTTCCATGCAGTTTGTTGTCGTCAGTTGTTCTAAGATCCAGCCATAACGCATATTTATTTGTTAAGAAATCTTCTACGCCAACACCGTGTAAATGTAGATCTTTAGCCACAAGATCAGATGTTGGGTCTTTCAATCTTCCTCCAGTAAAGTACTTTCTTGCTTCATCATAGTGTTGGTATGGCAGCATGCCAGATGCAAATATTTGGTTTGGCTGCCCTTCAATTGTGCAATATACTCTATTGATTAGTGGATTGTAAAACTTTTCTATTTGCCTTTCATATGAATCTTTTGGTTCCTCAAACAACATAAGTATTCCCTTCATTGACCTAGCTGGTGTATTCAAGTTAATGTTCCAGATTGGATCAGCCTGGCTTTTTGAAAGTGTACTGTGATTCAACACTCTTTCATAATAGATAGGCAGCTTAGAACTGTACTGATTTTCTATAAGTCTAGCCAGTTCAGGATGGTTTACAACATCAAACTCTAAAGAAATTCCAGACACCTTATACTTTGCTTCCGGGTCTTGTGAAAGCATAACACGATCATAACTATTGAAAGTCAGGTCGTATGACAGCCTGTCACGCAATGCTCCTTGATAGAAGGGAGGATGTGAATTTATGAGTTCAAAGTCAAGTGGAATACAAAATTTGTTTCCAAAAGCAACATTGACAGCGTTATCTTTTTTGTTATTGTCAGCTTTATCTCCTGCTCCTATTCTAACTTTTATCCCATTGTCTGACTGAATCCCTTGAAACACTCTGTTTTTCTTTTCATTGTCAGTTAACCAATTATCTGCATAAACTAAAAATACATCTGCATTATTCAATGACATCACTTCCCGCCCTTCCAGTTTGACAGTAATCTTCCTCACAATTGCTCTTCCTACATTATAAGCCAAAGTCCTATTTGCATCTGAGCCAGATTCTAATTCTAATTTGAATGATAGTCTTACAGTGCCTGGTACAATAACATCGTTCTTACCTAGATTAGGAAACCTAACAGTAAGTATTTCATTCTGATCAATAGTAGAAGGATTATTTGTAACTATAACTGTTTGCCTTATTCCTTTTACCCCGAGAGGTTCTTTCAGCCTTCTGTAAGGATCAAGAACAGAACCGAACGATTGTGCCATCTTTTTTTATTTTCAAAATAAAAAATAAGTTACAAATGGCAGAAGGTGGATTTGAAGATTTATTTGAGCCAGCGGACGACATGAGCGAAGCAATCCCTTTGGTTCCCTACCATCATTCACTGCATTATGAGGTGGCACGACATGAACTTCTGGAAGGTAAAGTTAGAGATTTCTACAAAAGTTTAGGAGAAGAACCTGATGTTTTAGATCCAAACCAGTTCAAAATGGAAGCAAATCATTTATATACAACTAGCGATAAAGGAGAAAAAGTCCAACTTACATATAAATCTAATCCTGCTAAGTTTCTATCAAAAGTTTCACTAAAACAAAAACTTACTGCTAATCGACTTAGGCAATTAGATATTGTGCCTAGCACACGGTCATCATCTTCCCATGTTGTTTCCTTACTTCAACAAGCAGAACTAGGACTACCAACTGCTACTCAAATAGAATCTGTTCCATTGCAAGATCTTAATAAACTTGCAGATGAGGCTGATCAACTTATACAAGAGATAGAGACTTCTTTTTCTGAGGAAACTTCACTGAAGACTCCACATGAACTATTACCTATGAGAGAAATAGAAGCCCTTAATCAATCACTACAAACCATCAGAGGTGAAATAGCAAATAATCTGTCAAAACTAGGTCAGCTGGATGAAGATATAAACAAAGAGAAACAAAAACTTGCTGATGCTGATGATTTGAACCTAGAACAAGAAGTAAAAAACAGAATTTCTAAGCGTTTAAAAGATTTGCAGGAGGAGAAAGCCATAAGGTTAGAAGTTCTAAGTAATAATAGAGAACAACTGAGAACACAGGTCAGCAGAATAAAAAATACAATTCAAAGAATCCTTTACGAAGACACAACTCTTGCTGAAAGAATTAGAACGCTTTTCAGAGAGCAGGGAATCACAATAGCTAGTATACTAACTGCGTTAGGATTTGCAATAAGCACATTAGTGTTAACACTCACAGGTGGCACTGTCACACCTCCACCTCCACCTCCACCTTCATCTCCATCTGATCCGGGATGGGTAAAGAAACAACTCAAACACATTGCAGAACTATTAAAGAAACTAGCAGCAAAAGCTTTGGATGCACTTCCAGGAATCATTGGTTCAATTGTTAGCTGGCTGTTATCTTTTGCAGGTAAAGTTGTTGGTTTCATGGCTGAACATCTCTGGACTCTAATAGTTTTAATTGCAGGTGTTCTGCTAACGAGAATAAAGCAAAAGTAAGCCTACACCCACTCCACCAATTACTAGAGCAGTCTTCTGCGATTCATGATCATCAATAATACTAACAGCTTGATCATCACTAGTGACAGAATGATCTTCACCCGCAGCGTGATCTTCACTTGTCACGCTTTGTTTCTGTTCATTGTGATATGGCTGTAACATCGTTCTGATTTCTGAATTCAGTTCTTCACCCTTTCCAAGCGGCTGGGTGTCACTAGCAATAATGATTTCATTGTTATAATTTGTTATTGTTCCAATCTGCAGCTGGAGATCAGAAGGTAACATGTAAAGGCCGTTACCAACAGCAAAGTCAACTTTTGATCTTGCATAACGGAGAGAGTCTTGATACCTTTTGATGCTGGAAGGCAGATCAACTGCAGAGTTTATGACATCTTCTAAATTTGATAACAACTGTTTCTGTGCACCAAACCCTGTGCTTGTTCTCATTATGTTTGATCGTGTCTGTGCCTGCGAGCCTAGCAAGCACCACGCATATGTTCGGATAGATTCATTGATCCTTTCAACACCTGATCCAGTGAAACCTTTGCCGGTGTCTAATATAAAAGTAGTCCATGCATTGTGGTGCTGTTGTTCTATTGATCCTAACTGTACCTGCACATTTGAAGAAAAAGATGTATGACCTGGCCAGTAATCAAAATTATACCTCCTGTGGACACCCCATAAATATAGTGTTCCCATGCCATGGTTTTTGTCTTGCTTTTGCCTAAAGTCGGTCTTAAAATCTATATTGAATTCATTGCAGAGACGCTCATACACTTTCATGTTTATCCTATTGTTGAATGGGTTCCAGCTCTTTTCATGCGGCATTGGTGCCTGAAGTTCAGACAAGATTCTCCTGCACTGATAGTAAACGTGAAATGTGTACACACACTTTGTCAGTAAGTTTGAATTATTCATGTGGTCTGCATAGGACACTCCACATCCTGTGGTTGCACAGAATATTGCAAAGTTTAACTGATTCTGATAGAACTGAATTGGGTGAGAGTTCCACATCTTTGGAACACTATCATTTTTGATTGGGGGATTTAGGTAAGAATGGAATGGGTCAGGCACTTTAACGCGAATGGATTCTGTTTCTGTTACAGCAAAGTCCAACTCATGGAAAGAAATAGTCTTTGGATTGTAATATGGTCCAGTTTTGTATTTAACGTCTTTGTTGAATTTATACTGAATCATTTTTGTTGTTGAATAAAAAATGTTTATCACACTAACAAATGTGAAGACTAGTGTGCCAGTTAAACTTGCAACCCCTATCAACAATCAAAATGGAGGAATGAAAGTTGCACTGCATGAAATTATGTACAAGGTTACTTGGTATAATATCAGTAAAAAAAAGGCTAACAACTGGGTTAGAATTAATGGTAAAACACATTCTGTAGAAGATGGTTACTATGACTTCTGCACTTTAGAGAAAGAATTGTTTGCTCCAGTAGGTATTACAGCGAGTTTAAATCATGCAAGTCTCATTGCTACTCTTACTATGCCCAAAACTAGAGAAGTAAACGTTGAGTTTCCAACCAAACTCCTTGATATGCTTGGAATTACAAAAATATACAAGGGAACACGTCCCATTGACATGGATGTTAACAGTGTACTGTTTGTTCACATGAGAGAGCTTAACACATCCTATAATCTGTTTAATGATCAGCGTTCTGATCTGCTTAGGATTCTTCCACCGAGTGATGCCTCTTTTTGTAAAATGCACGTGCCAACATTTAAGACACTTCAGTTCAAGGACTTGGAGGAAGGGTGTCATGAATTCCTACACATTGATCTGAAAAATCAAAGTGGACAACCAGTTGATTGTTTGTTTAACATTACATTGGAAATAGTTCCATAAAATATTGAGTATTAAAATGTCGAGTGGACCTACAATAGCTTATCCTGTTGCATGTTCAACTATAGAGTTGAAAGATTTAGCAGACGCTATCGACTTTGAGAGCAATGCTGAAGTTGGTGCAGTGTATGCATTCGAGTTTACAGACACTGGTCATTACAAGAGAAAGGAAATCGACGATGAAAAGAAACCAAGATTCCTCAAACTAGGTCAAATCCGTGATGTTAATGTACCTGATCCAATTGTCGATGACATATACTACATGTGGAAACATCAGAATAAAAAATGGGTACTTAGTCCTGTTATCAAAAAGATTGACTGGGAAATGAAGTTTGAATTTGTGAGTCCATACACTCTTGTTGGAAAAGACGACACATTCCGTAAGTCAATCAATGCTAAACCACTAATTGTTAGCCTTGTTCCTGCGTTTAACAGCAGGGGAGAAGTTGCAGTTAAACCTTTCCATAAGAACAACTATCTCATTCACAGAAAACAAAGTGTTGAAAAGGACGCTGACACCATTGTCGATTTTATACCCAAGCTTCCAATAGGGCAGAATGCAACTATGATATTTGATATAGTTGTCAGGAAAAGGGAAGAAACCACAAACACTGTTCTAATGAGAGGAATAAATCTCAACTGGAGACCATTAAATGTTGAAGAAGTCAGAGTATTTATTGCTGTTCAAAAGGATTCTAACACAATAAAAAAAACAGACGTCAAACCAAAATGTTGTTGTTAACGCAGATATAAATAATTTAACAGAAATAAGAAGTATTAATCTTACTTATCTTGATTTGATTGCTTTCTACTATACAGATAAGGTGTTAAGCAATGAACAGCTTCAAAGCTTAGCAGAAACACTGGCCAGTGAGAATTAAGATAAATATTTTATATTTTGCATTAAAAAGATGACTAGCAGTGTGAAGCTTTATCCTAATATTGATGAAAGTGCAGCAGAAAGTCAACAATTCAGACTGGCACACATTAGTAATATACAAAAACAACTAGAAGATGAATTAGAAAAATATTCTCGCGCTAGACGTAAGTACTCAACAACTTACAACAGCCTTTCTAATGCCAGCACTGGTTCTACTATCCTTGCATCAGCTGCAGGTGTAACGGGAACAATTCTGTTAGCTACCGGAGTAGGGACTCCAGTTTCTCTAATCCTAGGTGGTGTCGCAGCAGCAGTTGGTGGTTTATCATTTATAGCATCAGCTATAATGAAAAAAATTGTGAAAAAGCTTGAAAAACACGAATCCATTTCCACTCTTGCATCATCAAAATTGTCTAGCCTAAAACTGTCTATCAGTAAAGCACTTGAAGATTCAAAAGTTTCTGACGAAGAATTCAAACAGATACAAACAGACTTTGATGACTACAAAAGTAAGAAAGCAAGTATTCAAACAAAAACACGAGCTGAATATAACAAGCCAATCGATATAGAAGATCTGAAAAAGCAGTTTTTAAAAAAGGGGATTCAAATAGGACGGGAAGAAAAAGTAAAAATAGAATCACTTGTAAAGAGTTAACTATTCGTTTAGACAGTCACATTGCATGTATCAGATATAATTCTAACAGTGAAAGAACATATGAAGTAAAGTTTGTAAATGAGAGAGCGTATTGAGCTTAAGAATGTTGTATAAGAGAAAGGGAGAATGTACGTTCTGGGTTACTGATTCCGACAGACCCGGCATTGGTTCAAAACAACCTTACTTTACTGTATTTTTTTGTATGGATTTATGCAGTATTTTTCTGATTTTGTCGCATGTTTCATTTTAGTAAAAGTTTAGTCCAGAAGCCTATTTTGCGTTAATATTTAGGGTCTGTCGGAATCAGTGAGCCAGAACGTACATTCTCCCTTTCTCTTGGGTTCTCCTTTTTCAATCGGCAGAGGTTCCACTTCCAATGCGTTTCAATACAATCGTAGAATTTAGTGGGGGTATATTGAATGCGAAACACCGCAATATAAAGCGACATAATTTACTTTTATCTGTACGTATGTCCGCCTTAGACTCTGGCTATTTCTTCTGTCAATGCATGGAAACCGGAGAGAGCAGCTTCGCCACTGGGTATTGTGAAAGAGAAATGACTGTTCCTCTTTACATTCGTCACACAGGATTCGTGTGTATCGGCTGAGTGTTCCAAGGACGTTTTAAATTGCTACCCCCCCCCCCCTCCCTTCTCCGCCCCGTTTCCCCCTCTCTCTCTTTCTGTATTTCTCTCGATCGCCAACTTTAAATCTCTCTCTGTCTCTCTCTCTCTGTCTCTCTCTCTCTCTCTCTCTCTCTCTCTCTCTCTCTCTCTCTCTCTCTCTCTCTCTCACACACACACACCAAAGGGATAAAAATGCCAGAACCATACGATTCTGTGCATGGTGTAAGCTTACACTTGATTACAGTAAGATATCAAAACTCTACGTACCAAAATCGATAGAGCTTGGGGGTACTAACCATGAAGGCATTTTCACAAAAGCACATAACGGAACTTGGCTGGTGTTTTTACTGAGATGAAGCATGTGTGATAATCGTCGAATGAAATGAGCAGTGTTCACAGTTGCATGACCACAAGTATTTCGGTGTTTTTAAGTGCTTGAGGCGCGACACCGTATAGGTGGAAGCTGGTTTAGAGGAAAAGAGTAGGAGGTGGTCTCTATCCATACCCAACCAACTCGACACAAAACACCCCGCTTTTTTCAAATACAGTACAAACTCACACACACACACACACACAGACACACACACACACACACACACACACACACACACACAGTGACACACACACACACTCACACACACACACACACACACATGGGCACTTTCATAGGGAGAAGTGAGGTTAGTGGTGTCTGTCTAGGTGTTTGTTCCCACATGTTCCATGCACTATGATATATCTGTGTACGCTTTATTGTTTACTTTTGGTTACAGCGATTCTAGTATTAGTACGTAGAAGATATTGTTATTGCATGCATTACCCCCGGCGATTGTTCTCCCCCCCCCCCCCCCTTTCCCCTCCTCCCATCCCCCACCCGCAACAAACACACGTCTGATACCGTCCCATGATGCTCTATCGTTTACCTTACTGAGCCGCTGAAACATTAAAACTAAATGAACAGACCGCAAGGCAGTCACAGAGGTCAGTGTGGGTCAGCGAGGCAACAAGTACAGGACACTCAGGCCGGAAACAGTGAGAGGGGTGTACTACACGCTACAATCACCAATTATCTCCCCTAACGAACCCTGCTGCTCTCCCTTGCCTCGCTCTTCAATCACCGAGAGGAAGGTTTGGTTGCCAAAAGTGTCGGTGCATTTGATTCAATAAATACCGCACGTGTGCTTTTGTCAGACGGAGAATAAAGCAACACATAACTTGACTTGACGATGATTACCGAATCCTTCCTTACCCCGAGTGTACGGACGGTAAACCATCACACAAATCGCCACAGATTTGTACAAAATTCAAATTGGAATGGGCATCCGGCGTCAACTGATTTGGACATGTAAACTAGGATACATATCAGTATATAACCATTTTTATGCTAATTATTTTCGTAACTGACACCAGTTTCATTGTGTAACTGAACTTGACTTGACTCACACACAAAATCTCACTCCGGCTGCACAGTAGGCTCTCACTCTCAGACTGTTAATTGTTGTTATGTGCCCTAGTGCCCCAGTGCAAGACAACAGCAATAACAAACAAGGAACTTAGTCGATAAATATCGACAGGGGGCCGACAAATGGTTTAAATGGGAAATGTGTGTATATGGGTGTGGGTTTGAAACAAACAAACAAACCAACCCATGTGAACCCCGGGCCGCAGGCCTTCGATGTAGTGATTGAAAAAAAAGGATGTTCTCAAATGGTTCAATTCTCATTTGGTCTGATTCTCAAATGGTACCGGTATACTCCCCCCCCCCCCCCCCCCTGGCCGCAGGCCTAGGAGTAAAATTTTTATAGACACTGACCTTCTTCCCAGGGGTCATTGACCCAGTTTTAGCTATGAGAGGTGGTTCGCCCAGAGGCTGTAGAGTATACTGGGGCGGTCTCTTTGATGTCTTGAGAGGAAACTTGGCCAGGGTAGTACATGCACCAGAACTGGTGGACACCAAGGACAAACATGAAATCGAAGCAGTTTGCTTTCAGAGGGAACGGTCGTCAGCAACTCAAACTTCTCTGTTTTCTTTTTTTTTTAAATCTGACTTTCTTTGTGGCCCCCTGACTCCGCCCCCCTCCCTCTGTAAGGACCCCCCTCCACAAGGACCGATTTTTGTCAACATTTTAAAGGTCGCTAGAGAGGGGTTCCACTGTATGACCTAACCGCTACTGGCAGACGGCCTCAATCTTCACGCGCAAAGACGAGATTAATAGGTGCGGTTTTGGTATTTTGAATTACATTACATTAAACCTTTGTTGGGTTTCATGGTCATGGCAACAGCCATAATAATATTACATGATGTATAATATCATATTTCAGCATATGTGAATTACATGTCATCATACTAAACTGTCATACATTTTTATTCCTACATTATTCTGATTGATCACAACCAAACCTACTATCATTGGACACATCCAAATGCAAGCGCCTGTTCTTGACAATTTAGATCAGTGCAATTTCCTGGGTCGGGCTTTGCCACAGACACTCACGGTTTGGCCTGTAGGTAAAATGTACAATGTATTTTCTGATTTGTGCACAAAAGCTTTTTTTTCTTTTTTCTTTTTTTTAACATAACAATGTTTAATGTCACTGTATGTTTAAAAGACCATGGTCATATTTGTAAAAAAAATGTTAAATTAGAAAATAAATAACATTTTGGTTCATGATTTTTCCTACACCTGTGCTAAAAATAAGAAATAAAAATGTCGGGTATATAAGTCACTCAAATACAGC
>NC_090250.1:50272631-50380950 GCF_037325665.1 Littorina saxatilis | reverse complement strand
AAAGGTAGTAATGCCACTGGTGTTGTTGACTTTGGAGCAACAGTAATTGTTTTCCTGTTTGATTGCATCAACTGGTCTTAACCCTGTAGCTTTAAATACCTCCAGATTCATTGCTCTAAGTACTGATGGTAATCTTTTGACCCATTCAGTGTTACGCAATTTACTTTCTGTGTCCAAAAATTCCTGATGGTACTGATATGAAAACAGTTTTTCTGCCAACTGTTTGTTAAAGCTCTCAACAATAGCCTGTGACCTGTGGTTTCCTGGAATACCTCTCTTCACTGTAACATGATGTTTTAACAGAAGCTGGTTGACAGCTCCTTTAAACTCCTTACCATCATCGCACTGAATCATTCTGGGATACTTTAGTGGTCCACGTCTGTAAATTTCTTGCAGGGCAACAGCTGTAGCTATAGCACTTTTCTCTGTCAACGGTTCAGCATCTTTGTATCTTGTTGCAACATCAACTACAGTCAGTGCATACTTATATTTCTTCCTTCTGACTGTGTCATGCGGTAAATACAGCAGGTCTATTTGATGAGTGTCAGTCGGTTTAATGTTAACAAAGTGTGGTCGTGTAATTTTTCTTGGTGCAGGTAAATAGATCTGCCAAACTGCCTGCTTTGACAACCATTTCTTTGCTATATCTTGAGAAACACCTGCTGCGTCACTGAGCTTGTCAATAGCAGTTCTTCCTTTCCAGTATCCTTTTGGGGAATAATATATTTTAGATAACAAAGCATCACTCATGGTTTTTTAAATGACAGAATATTAAGATTTGACAGCACGCGCAATAAAGTAAACAACAGCCATACCAATAACAATGAAAACAATCTCGCCCACCTTCTGCTCTTCTGAAGGCTGATAAAAGTCACCCAGTTTTGGAGGAGCACTTGTCTTCATTTTCTTTCCAGTTACAAGATAGTATTCTTGAATGGCTGCATCAACATTGGCAAAGGTTTTGTTTGCATGTCCTTGCTGCCTGAGTTTATCATTCATAAAGTCTAACTGCGCAATTCGTTTCTTCTCGTATTCATCCTGTGCTTTCGCCAGTTGTTCCATGGCTTTGTTGTGCCTTTCCCTCTCTTCACCATTTTGCAGTTTAGAAAACAAATAGTTGCTGCCAGAAAATGCAAGCGCATTTACAATCGCACCTCCCACCATCATAACCAAGCTAGCCATTTTATTGTCTTACATGTTTATATTTTCTGGAATAATTCCTTGCTTCACCAGGAAGTCTTTTGTTGCAAAGGAAGCTGTCACAACACCAATTAGTTTAGCACCGTCTTCGAAGTCTAACTTTCCCAAGTCGGCTGGTTTCATTCTGAGGAGACTTTTACCCAGCATTGTGTAACCTACACTCAAGCCTCCAATCACTGCAGCGTGATAAACTAGATTAACTATTGTCTTTTCAGAACTCATTTTTATGTTATCAAAATTAAAATATTAAAATTATTCCATATGAAATGAATCCACTGCAGGTACTACTGTGGGCTTTGTTATTGTTTGTACTGCTTTGTTTGTTGGTTTTGGTGTTTCTGATTTTGGTGTTTCTGATTTTGGTTTTTCTGACACTTTATATTTGCCTTGCCAAAGTTTGTAAAGCAAGTATCCACCTCCTCCAACAACAGCTGCTACAGCTACTTTTCTGTATGATAGAAATGAAGATTTTAATTCTTGATCAGTTTGTGTGACCTTAGTCACTTCAGGAATGTTTGGCGTCTGCTCAACTTCAGACATAATGTTCTGCTTTGCCTTTTGATTTAACTTTTTTTGTCTGTTCCATTCGGCTAGTTTTTTTTCCTGCTTCTACTCTACCAGGTTTCTTTGTCACTGTGTTCACTTCTGGTATTTTCGTCTGCTCCACTGTCTGCTTCAACTGATCCGTCATCTTTTTTATTCTGAAAATTAATGTGTTTGAAAGTAATTAATCCAGCAACAAATGGTACTAATAAAGCACCAAATCGATAATACAGGTCACAGGCAAGAGATTCGAGGGACTTGGAAACAACAGGGTCATGAGTTAGATCATGTGTTAAGTCTTCCTCCGAGTCGAGAGGTGTAAAATGTCCAAAAATCTTTGTGTACAAACCTATAACAGTCTGTCCAATACTTCTAACCATCTTAGAACCAAGCACTGATTCATACCGTCCATGATACTTTTCTATATCTTCTGAGGAAAGATGTTGTACTTCTTCCACAGTTAACTGCTGCCCAAGGTAGTGTTTTGTTTTTCCACAAACAGCAAGTGAATACAATCTTTCTTTTTTATCAGGTATAGTCCTACTGTCACAGATTTCAATATCTGTAGCAGTCTGCATCAGCAATTCATCACAGTTCATTTTATTTTGATGCAGAATAAAATTAAAATCTAGTAATTAAACTTGAGTAAGAACTTAGGTAGGAACTTAACAAGAACTTAGGTAAGAACTTGAGTAAGAACTTAGGTAGGAACTTGAGTAAGAACTTGGGTAGGAACTTGAGTAAGAACTTGGGTAGGAACTTAACAAGAACTTGAGTAAGAACTTGTGTAAGAACTTGGGTAAGAACTTGAGTAAGAACTTGTGTAAGAACTTGGTAAGAACTTGAGTAAGAACTTGACAAGAACTTAGCAAGGATTTCTACAAACATACATACTGAACTGGTTGATCAGTTTTTAAAACCAGTTTCGAGTGCTTAGAAGATTTCAGATTATTCTTTATTCTTTCTCTCTCCTGTTTGTTTTCAATGACATCATTTTCTCGAAGACACTCTTCAAAACTGTCACGGTCCTTTGAATAGAACAATGTTATTGTTTTGAGTTGCTCTCTAAAGTCTTTCAGAACTGCATTGTATTTTTGTGTTAATATCCAAACTGATATTAATGCATGTCGTCCACTGAATGCAAGCTTTGCTAGTGCACTTTTCTTTCTAACAATGTCACGTTCTGCTGCACAGTCATCAATAATAAACAGTGTTGGCGTGTTCTGAAAAAGATCGAAATAATGCTCCAAGCAAACATTTAGACGATCAGAAGGATTTACAATAAATATATTTTGATCAGACCATATGAATTTTCTCTCCTTGTATGTTCTGTTATGCTTTATGGTTGGACAGAATATGACTATGTGTTCAAAGTGATTTATGTAAACAGTCTGTAATAAATCCAAAACATATCTTGTTTTGCCGCAACCTGTTGCCCCACAAATCAAAGAACAGTGTGGATCTTTTGGAAGAAAATCTAGATACTTCATTTTAACACGTTCAATAAACAATATCCTGTAATCTGCTTTCAGAGATGTTTAACTGCGCATCTGACACAACAAACACGTAGATCTTAACTGATTTACTACTACTCCCTACTTCCTTTTCAATTTGTATTGTGATTCCTTCTGATCCGTTTTCAATTCGCCTTCCACTTCCATGCAGTTTGTTGTCGTCAGTTGTTCTAAGATCCAGCCATAACGCATATTTATTTGTTAAGAAATCTTCTACGCCAACACCGTGTAAATGTAGATCTTTAGCCACAAGATCAGATGTTGGGTCTTTCAATCTTCCTCCAGTAAAGTACTTTCTTGCTTCATCATAGTGTTGGTATGGCAGCATGCCAGATGCAAATATTTGGTTTGGCTGCCCTTCAATTGTGCAATATACTCTATTGATTAGTGGATTGTAAAACTTTTCTATTTGCCTTTCATATGAATCTTTTGGTTCCTCAAACAACATAAGTATTCCCTTCATTGACCTAGCTGGTGTATTCAAGTTAATGTTCCAGATTGGATCAGCCTGGCTTTTTGAAAGTGTACTGTGATTCAACACTCTTTCATAATAGATAGGCAGCTTAGAACTGTACTGATTTTCTATAAGTCTAGCCAGTTCAGGATGGTTTACAACATCAAACTCTAAAGAAATTCCAGACACCTTATACTTTGCTTCCGGGTCTTGTGAAAGCATAACACGATCATAACTATTGAAAGTCAGGTCGTATGACAGCCTGTCACGCAATGCTCCTTGATAGAAGGGAGGATGTGAATTTATGAGTTCAAAGTCAAGTGGAATACAAAATTTGTTTCCAAAAGCAACATTGACAGCGTTATCTTTTTTGTTATTGTCAGCTTTATCTCCTGCTCCTATTCTAACTTTTATCCCATTGTCTGACTGAATCCCTTGAAACACTCTGTTTTTCTTTTCATTGTCAGTTAACCAATTATCTGCATAAACTAAAAATACATCTGCATTATTCAATGACATCACTTCCCGCCCTTCCAGTTTGACAGTAATCTTCCTCACAATTGCTCTTCCTACATTATAAGCCAAAGTCCTATTTGCATCTGAGCCAGATTCTAATTCTAATTTGAATGATAGTCTTACAGTGCCTGGTACAATAACATCGTTCTTACCTAGATTAGGAAACCTAACAGTAAGTATTTCATTCTGATCAATAGTAGAAGGATTATTTGTAACTATAACTGTTTGCCTTATTCCTTTTACCCCGAGAGGTTCTTTCAGCCTTCTGTAAGGATCAAGAACAGAACCGAACGATTGTGCCATCTTTTTTTATTTTCAAAATAAAAAATAAGTTACAAATGGCAGAAGGTGGATTTGAAGATTTATTTGAGCCAGCGGACGACATGAGCGAAGCAATCCCTTTGGTTCCCTACCATCATTCACTGCATTATGAGGTGGCACGACATGAACTTCTGGAAGGTAAAGTTAGAGATTTCTACAAAAGTTTAGGAGAAGAACCTGATGTTTTAGATCCAAACCAGTTCAAAATGGAAGCAAATCATTTATATACAACTAGCGATAAAGGAGAAAAAGTCCAACTTACATATAAATCTAATCCTGCTAAGTTTCTATCAAAAGTTTCACTAAAACAAAAACTTACTGCTAATCGACTTAGGCAATTAGATATTGTGCCTAGCACACGGTCATCATCTTCCCATGTTGTTTCCTTACTTCAACAAGCAGAACTAGGACTACCAACTGCTACTCAAATAGAATCTGTTCCATTGCAAGATCTTAATAAACTTGCAGATGAGGCTGATCAACTTATACAAGAGATAGAGACTTCTTTTTCTGAGGAAACTTCACTGAAGACTCCACATGAACTATTACCTATGAGAGAAATAGAAGCCCTTAATCAATCACTACAAACCATCAGAGGTGAAATAGCAAATAATCTGTCAAAACTAGGTCAGCTGGATGAAGATATAAACAAAGAGAAACAAAAACTTGCTGATGCTGATGATTTGAACCTAGAACAAGAAGTAAAAAACAGAATTTCTAAGCGTTTAAAAGATTTGCAGGAGGAGAAAGCCATAAGGTTAGAAGTTCTAAGTAATAATAGAGAACAACTGAGAACACAGGTCAGCAGAATAAAAAATACAATTCAAAGAATCCTTTACGAAGACACAACTCTTGCTGAAAGAATTAGAACGCTTTTCAGAGAGCAGGGAATCACAATAGCTAGTATACTAACTGCGTTAGGATTTGCAATAAGCACATTAGTGTTAACACTCACAGGTGGCACTGTCACACCTCCACCTCCACCTCCACCTTCATCTCCATCTGATCCGGGATGGGTAAAGAAACAACTCAAACACATTGCAGAACTATTAAAGAAACTAGCAGCAAAAGCTTTGGATGCACTTCCAGGAATCATTGGTTCAATTGTTAGCTGGCTGTTATCTTTTGCAGGTAAAGTTGTTGGTTTCATGGCTGAACATCTCTGGACTCTAATAGTTTTAATTGCAGGTGTTCTGCTAACGAGAATAAAGCAAAAGTAAGCCTACACCCACTCCACCAATTACTAGAGCAGTCTTCTGCGATTCATGATCATCAATAATACTAACAGCTTGATCATCACTAGTGACAGAATGATCTTCACCCGCAGCGTGATCTTCACTTGTCACGCTTTGTTTCTGTTCATTGTGATATGGCTGTAACATCGTTCTGATTTCTGAATTCAGTTCTTCACCCTTTCCAAGCGGCTGGGTGTCACTAGCAATAATGATTTCATTGTTATAATTTGTTATTGTTCCAATCTGCAGCTGGAGATCAGAAGGTAACATGTAAAGGCCGTTACCAACAGCAAAGTCAACTTTTGATCTTGCATAACGGAGAGAGTCTTGATACCTTTTGATGCTGGAAGGCAGATCAACTGCAGAGTTTATGACATCTTCTAAATTTGATAACAACTGTTTCTGTGCACCAAACCCTGTGCTTGTTCTCATTATGTTTGATCGTGTCTGTGCCTGCGAGCCTAGCAAGCACCACGCATATGTTCGGATAGATTCATTGATCCTTTCAACACCTGATCCAGTGAAACCTTTGCCGGTGTCTAATATAAAAGTAGTCCATGCATTGTGGTGCTGTTGTTCTATTGATCCTAACTGTACCTGCACATTTGAAGAAAAAGATGTATGACCTGGCCAGTAATCAAAATTATACCTCCTGTGGACACCCCATAAATATAGTGTTCCCATGCCATGGTTTTTGTCTTGCTTTTGCCTAAAGTCGGTCTTAAAATCTATATTGAATTCATTGCAGAGACGCTCATACACTTTCATGTTTATCCTATTGTTGAATGGGTTCCAGCTCTTTTCATGCGGCATTGGTGCCTGAAGTTCAGACAAGATTCTCCTGCACTGATAGTAAACGTGAAATGTGTACACACACTTTGTCAGTAAGTTTGAATTATTCATGTGGTCTGCATAGGACACTCCACATCCTGTGGTTGCACAGAATATTGCAAAGTTTAACTGATTCTGATAGAACTGAATTGGGTGAGAGTTCCACATCTTTGGAACACTATCATTTTTGATTGGGGGATTTAGGTAAGAATGGAATGGGTCAGGCACTTTAACGCGAATGGATTCTGTTTCTGTTACAGCAAAGTCCAACTCATGGAAAGAAATAGTCTTTGGATTGTAATATGGTCCAGTTTTGTATTTAACGTCTTTGTTGAATTTATACTGAATCATTTTTGTTGTTGAATAAAAAATGTTTATCACACTAACAAATGTGAAGACTAGTGTGCCAGTTAAACTTGCAACCCCTATCAACAATCAAAATGGAGGAATGAAAGTTGCACTGCATGAAATTATGTACAAGGTTACTTGGTATAATATCAGTAAAAAAAAGGCTAACAACTGGGTTAGAATTAATGGTAAAACACATTCTGTAGAAGATGGTTACTATGACTTCTGCACTTTAGAGAAAGAATTGTTTGCTCCAGTAGGTATTACAGCGAGTTTAAATCATGCAAGTCTCATTGCTACTCTTACTATGCCCAAAACTAGAGAAGTAAACGTTGAGTTTCCAACCAAACTCCTTGATATGCTTGGAATTACAAAAATATACAAGGGAACACGTCCCATTGACATGGATGTTAACAGTGTACTGTTTGTTCACATGAGAGAGCTTAACACATCCTATAATCTGTTTAATGATCAGCGTTCTGATCTGCTTAGGATTCTTCCACCGAGTGATGCCTCTTTTTGTAAAATGCACGTGCCAACATTTAAGACACTTCAGTTCAAGGACTTGGAGGAAGGGTGTCATGAATTCCTACACATTGATCTGAAAAATCAAAGTGGACAACCAGTTGATTGTTTGTTTAACATTACATTGGAAATAGTTCCATAAAATATTGAGTATTAAAATGTCGAGTGGACCTACAATAGCTTATCCTGTTGCATGTTCAACTATAGAGTTGAAAGATTTAGCAGACGCTATCGACTTTGAGAGCAATGCTGAAGTTGGTGCAGTGTATGCATTCGAGTTTACAGACACTGGTCATTACAAGAGAAAGGAAATCGACGATGAAAAGAAACCAAGATTCCTCAAACTAGGTCAAATCCGTGATGTTAATGTACCTGATCCAATTGTCGATGACATATACTACATGTGGAAACATCAGAATAAAAAATGGGTACTTAGTCCTGTTATCAAAAAGATTGACTGGGAAATGAAGTTTGAATTTGTGAGTCCATACACTCTTGTTGGAAAAGACGACACATTCCGTAAGTCAATCAATGCTAAACCACTAATTGTTAGCCTTGTTCCTGCGTTTAACAGCAGGGGAGAAGTTGCAGTTAAACCTTTCCATAAGAACAACTATCTCATTCACAGAAAACAAAGTGTTGAAAAGGACGCTGACACCATTGTCGATTTTATACCCAAGCTTCCAATAGGGCAGAATGCAACTATGATATTTGATATAGTTGTCAGGAAAAGGGAAGAAACCACAAACACTGTTCTAATGAGAGGAATAAATCTCAACTGGAGACCATTAAATGTTGAAGAAGTCAGAGTATTTATTGCTGTTCAAAAAGATTCTAACACAATAAAAAAAACAGACGTCAAACCAAAATGTTGTTGTTAACGCAGATATAAATAATTTAACAGAAATAAGAAGTATTAATCTTACTTATCTTGATTTGATTGCTTTCTACTATACAGATAAGGTGTTAAGCAATGAACAGCTTCAAAGCTTAGCAGAAACACTGGCCAGTGAGAATTAAGATAAATATTTTATATTTTGCATTAAAAAGATGACTAGCAGTGTGAAGCTTTATCCTAATATTGATGAAAGTGCAGCAGAAAGTCAACAATTCAGACTGGCACACATTAGTAATATACAAAAACAACTAGAAGATGAATTAGAAAAATATTCTCGCGCTAGACGTAAGTACTCAACAACTTACAACAGCCTTTCTAATGCCAGCACTGGTTCTACTATCCTTGCATCAGCTGCAGGTGTAACGGGAACAATTCTGTTAGCTACCGGAGTAGGGACTCCAGTTTCTCTAATCCTAGGTGGTGTCGCAGCAGCAGTTGGTGGTTTATCATTTATAGCATCAGCTATAATGAAAAAAATTGTGAAAAAGCTTGAAAAACACGAATCCATTTCCACTCTTGCATCATCAAAATTGTCTAGCCTAAAACTGTCTATCAGTAAAGCACTTGAAGATTCAAAAGTTTCTGACGAAGAATTCAAACAGATACAAACAGACTTTGATGACTACAAAAGTAAGAAAGCAAGTATTCAAACAAAAACACGAGCTGAATATAACAAGCCAATCGATATAGAAGATCTGAAAAAGCAGTTTTTAAAAAAGGGGATTCAAATAGGACGGGAAGAAAAAGTAAAAATAGAATCACTTGTAAAGAGTTAACTATTCGTTTAGACAGTCACATTGCATGTATCAGATATAATTCTAACAGTGAAAGAACATATGAAGTAAAGTTTGTAAATGAGAGAGCGTATTGAGCTTAAGAATGTTGTATAAGAGAAAGGGAGAATGTACGTTCTGGGTTACTGATTCCGACAGACCCGGCATTGGTTCAAAACAACCTTACTTTACTGTATTTTTTTTGTATGGATTTATGCAGTATTTTTCTGATTTTGTCGCATGTTTCATTTTAGTAAAAGTTTAGTCCAGAAGCCTATTTTGCGTTAATATTTAGGGTCTGTCGGAATCAGTGAGCCAGAACGTACATTCTCCCTTTCTCTTGGGTTCTCCTTTTTCAATCGGCAGAGGTTCCACTTCCAATGCGTTTCAATACAATCGTAGAAATTAGTGGGGGCATATTGAATGCGAAACACCGCAATATAAAGCGACATAATTTACTTTTATCTGTACGTATGTCCGCCTTAGACTCTGGCTATTTCTTCTGTCAATGCATGGAAACCGGAGAGAGCAGCTTCGCCACTGGGTATTGTGAAAGAGAAATGACTGTTCCTCTTTACATTCGTCACACAGGATTCGTGTGTATCGGGTGAGTGTTCCAAGGACGTTTTTAAATTGCTACCCCCCCCCCCCCCTCCCCCTTCTCCGCCCCCGTTTCCCCCTCTCTCTCTTTCTGTATTTCTCTCGATCGCCAACTTTAAATCTCTCTCTGTCTCTCTCTCTCTGTCTCTCTCTCTCTCTCTCTCTCTCTCTCTCTCTCTCTCTCTCTCTCTCTCTCTCACACACACACACCAAAGGGATAAAAATGCCAGAACCTTACGATTCTGTGCATGGTGTAAGCTTACACTTGATTACAGTAAGATATCAAAACTCTACGTACCAAAATCGATAGAGCTTGGGGGTACTAACCCTTCCATAATCATGAAGGCATTTTCACAAAAGCACATAACGGAACTTGGCTGGTGTTTTTACTGAGATGAAGCATGTGTGATAATCGTCGAATGAAATGAGCAGTGTTCACAGTTGCATGACCACAAGTATTTCGGTGTTTTTAAGTGCTTGAGGCGCGACACCGTATAGGTGGAAGCTGGTTTAGAGGAAAAGAGTAGGAGGTGGTCTCTATCCATACCCAACCAACTCGACACAAAACACCCCGCTTTTTTCAAATACAGTACAAACTCACACACACACACACACACACACACACACACACACACACACACACAGTGACACACGTACACACACACACACACACACACACACACATGGGCACTTTCATAGGGAGATGTGAGGTTAGTGGTGTCTTATCTAGGTGTTTGTTCCCACCTGTTCCATGCACTATGATATATATCTGTGTACACTTTATTGTTTACTTTTGGTTACAGCGATTCTAGTATTAGTACGTAGAAGATATTGTTATTGCATGCATTACCCCCGGCGATTGTTCTCCCCCCCCCCCCCCCCCCTTTCCCCTCCTCCCATCCCCCACCCGCAACAAACACACGTCTGATACCGTCCCATGATGCTGTATCGTTTACCTTGCCGAGCTGAAACATTAAAACTGAATGAACAAGACCGCAAGGCAGTCACAGAGGTCAGTGTGGGTCAGCGAGGCAACAAGTACAGGACACTCAGGCCGGAAACAGTGAGAGGGGTGTACTACACGCTACAATCACCAATTATCTCCCCTAACGAACCCTGCTGCTCTCCCTTGCCTCGCTCTTCAATCACCGAGAGGAAGGTTTGGTTGCCAAAAGTGTCGGTGCATTTGATTCAATAAATACCGCACGTGTGCTTTTGTCAGACGGAGAATAAAGCAACACATAACTTGACTTGACGATGATTACCGAATCCTTCCTTACCCCGAGTGTACGGACGGTAAACCATCACACAAATCGCCACAGATTCACTTTGTCCAAAATTCAAATTGGAATGAGCATCCGGCGTCAATTTGGACATGTAAACTATGATACATATCAGTATATAACCATTTTTATGCTAATTATTTTCGTAACTGACACCAGTTTCATTGTGTAACTGAACTTGACTTGACTCACACACAAAATCTCACTCCGGCTGCACAGTAGGCTCTCACTCTCAGACTGTTAATTGTTGTTATGTGCCCTAGTGCCCCAGTGCAAGACAACAACAAATAACAAACAAGGAACTTAGTCGATAAATATCGACAGGGGGCCGACAAATGGTTTAAATGGGAAATGTGTGTATATGGGTGTGGGTTTGAAACAAACAAACAAACCAACCCATGTGAACCCCGGGCCGCAGGCCTTCGATGTAGTGATTGAAAAAAAAGGATGTTCTCAAATGGTTCAATTCTCATTTGGTCTGATTCTCAAATGGTACCGGTATACTCCCCCCCCCCCCCCCCCCTGGCCGCAGGCCTAGGAGTAAAATTTTATAGACACTGACCTTCTTCCCAGGGGTCATTGACCCAGTTTTAGCTATGAGAGGTGGTTCGCCCAGAGGCTGTAGAGTATACTGGGGCGGTCTCTTTGATGTCTTGAGAGGAAACTTGGCCAGGGTAGTACATGCACCAGAACTGGTGGACACCAAGGACAAACATGAAATCGAAGCAGTTTGCTTTCAGAGGGAACGGTCGTCAGCAACTCAAACTTCTCTGTTTTCTTTTTTTTTTAAATCTGACTTTCTTTGTGGCCCCCTGACTCCGCCCCCCTCCCTCTGTAAGGACCCCCCTCCACAAGGACCGATTTTTGTCAACATTTTAAAGGTCGCTAGAGAGGGGTTCCACTGTATGACCTAACCGCTACTGGCAGACGGCCTCAATCTTCACGCGCAAAGACGAGATTAATAGGTGCTCGGTTTTGGTATTTTGAATTACATTACATTAAACCTTTGTTGGGTTTCATGGTCATGGCAACAGCCATAATAATATTACATGATGTATAATATCATATTTCAGCATATGTGAATTACATGTCATCATACTAAACTGTCATACATTTTTATTCCTACATTATTCTGATTGATCACAACCAAACCTACTATCATTGGACACATCCAAATGCAAGCGCCTGTTCTTGACAATTTAGATCAGTGCAATTTCCTGGGTCGGGCTTTGCCACAGACACTCACGGTTTGGCCTGTAGGTAAAATGTACAATGTATTTTCTGATTTGTGCACAAAAGCTTTTTTTCTTTTTTCTTTTTTTTAACATAACAATGTTTAATGTCACTGTATGTTTAAAAGACCATGGTCATATTTGTAAAAAAAATGTTAAATTAGAAAATAAATAACATTTTGGTTCATGATTTTTCCTACACCTGTGCTAAAAATAAGAAATAAAAATGTCGGGTATATAAGTCACTCAAATACAGCTAGGTATGAATGGCTCGGTTTGAGTTTGTTGCAGTTGACCCTGCACAAAGCGACATATCATGTTTTTGTTGAACAATTTTGACGTCACCCCTCCCATAGGGTGACGTATTTCACAACTTCCTGTGTTACACAAACTCTGTGATGACCAATTTTGACGTCACCCCTCCCATAGGGTGACGGATTTCACAACTTTCTACAGATGAACAATTTTGACGTCACCCCTCCCATAGGGTGACGGATGTCACAACTTCCTGTGTACACAAACTGATGACGTATTTCACAACAAAATGGCGCTGCCCATGGTCAACCTCGAAACTATCCGTATAGAATGGGGGCGTCCTCGCCCCCATAATAATATTATTATGATGGCAAAGTAATCAGACAAACCTTTAGGCCCTAGAAGAGAGCTTACATGCAAAAAGAACAGAAACCTTTGTTTGTTTGTTTGTTTGCTTAACGCCCAGCCGACCACAAAGGGCCATATCAGGGCGGTGCTGCTTTGACATATAACATGCGCCACACACAAGACAGAAGTCGCAGCACAGGCTTCATGTCTCACCCAGTCACATTATTCTGACACCGGACCAACCAGTCCTAGCACTAACCCCATAATGCCAGACGCCAGGCGGAGCAGCCACTAGATTGCCAATTTTAAAGTCTTAGGTTCGAACCCACGACCTCCCGATCACGGGGCGGACGCCTTACCACTAGGCCACCGTGCCGGTAGAACATAAACCACAATCGAACAAATCAAAGTGACACAAAATCAACAACAACAGCAAGACAAACAAACAACAAGCAAACACACAAGTAACAACAGCCAACAAGAACATGATAATAAAACCAAAATAAACAACAAACAACAACAACATTAAAAGCAGTGGTACTGGTTTACATACGTTAGAAGATGTAACAGTTGGCAACATTGAAGATGAGGCTACCTTGCCAGATTCACAACAAGAACAAGACACAGCTTGAAATAAAAACAAAAAATAGACAAATTATAAAATGTTGCACGAGGGAGACGGCTGACATTTCTTAAACAATCATTGCACTGTATATAAAACAAACCGGGTTGTACTGTTTCTGTTCGAAATAAAGCATCAGAAGGCATAAACTACCAGAGGAGCATAACATTTGTTCTGTGAAAAGTTCGAGTGTAACCTCAGACGGGCGCATATATACAAAAAGTAAATCATGAACGACGAGGAGTGCTATTTACATTCTAAACACGAGCAGCTCGCCAATTTCGCCAGCTGAAGTTTGTGGCATACTCCTGTTTGGTGTTCTTGCCTGTTCCATGTCAAATCGCACGTTTTATGGCCGTTTATAACCTGTTTAGAATAACCCCACTAGCCTACAATTCATGTGCCAGTTGGGTGCAAATATTACACACACGCGGACGCCGCGCACGCACACGTAAACAGACACACTGGCTCTCTTTCTCTCTCTCTCTCTCTCTCTCTCTCTCTCTCTCTCACTCTCTCTTTCTCTCTCTCTCTCTCAGGCTGTTTCCCTCTCTCTCTCTCTCTCTCTCTCTCTCTCTCTCTCTCTCTCTCTCTCTCTCTCTCTCTCTCTCTCTTTTTCTATCTCTCTCTGTTCCTCCCATTCACCAGGTAAAATAAAAGTATTCGTATGGCTAGCCTGAGCTTTATTAAGTTAGGTTAAAGGGAAAGAATCGAGTGGTTACGACTTTCGTGTAGTTCAGTATCGTAATTTGAATATTCTCCCTTTACCCCGCGAATCCACCACTGAACGGAAATAATGAAATGTCAGACTAATAAAAAACAAACATGATTAAATGGAACACACTGTGTAATATCATGTAAGAGTAGGATATAGATTGCAATACAAATGTTAGCTGTAAGACTGATTTTGTAGCATAGATTTTTTTTCTTCTCTAAAACCTGTGTTTGTGTTTGTGTATATATATGCATGGTTTTGTTTTGTTTTGTATTCACAGTTGCGGAGTGTTTTCTTTGACTAAAGCATTGCCATCTGAATTTCTATGACCAGGCAAGTATGTTGCTGGGAATTATTTTCTTCTTTGTTTGCCAAGTGAATGTGAAAGTGTTCTCAATTTTCCAATGGTTTTAGGCAATCTTTGTGGTCATTTTTCCCCTCACGCGAACACGTACTGCAGCTCTTTTGACATAGTGGCGAAGCTTTAAGTTTGGGATGTTGCACTAAGTTCATGCGGATGATTTATTTTTTGTGGTCAGTCTTGCCATCTTGATGTCCAGGTCTAATTCAACGCCTACTCAGTTTAGTTCTTTAGTTTGTCTTATAATTATTTGTATGTGTGTCCAATACAAAGACCTTTAGGTCAGTTTTTGTTTTGTTTTGTCCATTTTGATCATAATTTTTATATTTTTAATTTTCAGAGCTTGTTTTTAATCCAAATATAACATATTTATATGTTTTTGGAATCAGGAAATGATGAAGAATAAGATGAACGTAAATTTGGATCGTTTTATATATATATATTTATTTTTTTACAATTTTCAGATTTTTAATGACCAAAGTCATTAATTAATTTTTAAGCCACCAAGCTGAAATGCAATACCGAAGTCCGGCCTTCGTCGAAGATTGCTTGGCCAAAATGTCAATCAATTTGATTGAAAAATGATGGTGTGACAGTGCCGCCTCAACTTTTACAAAAAGCCGGATATGACGTCATCAAAGACATTTATCGAAAAAATGAAAAAAACATCCGGGGATATCATTCCCAGGAACTCTCATCTAAAATTTCATAAAGATCGGTCCAGTAGTTTACTCTGAATCGCTCTACACACACACACGCGCAGACAGACACACACACACACACATACATACACACACACACACACACACACACACACACACACACACACACACACACACACACACACACACACACACACACATACACCACGACCCTCGTCTCGATTCCCCCTCTATGTTAAAACATTTAGTCAAAACTTGCCTAAATGTAACAAGTCGCGTAAGGCGAAATTACTACATTTAGTCAAGCTGTGGAACTCACAGAATGAAACTGAACGCACAGATTTCTTTTTTTTAAATGACCGTAGTCCCTCGCAAGTCAGCCTAGTGCAAAAGGGACGAGCCTGTTTAGCACGCTTTACTGTACCTCTCTTCGTTTTAACTTTCTGAGCGTGTTTTTAATCCAAACATATCATATCTATATGTTTTTGGAATCAGGAACCGACAAGGAATAAGATGAAATTGTTTATAAAACGATTTCGGAAATTTAATTTTAATCATAATTTTTATATTTTTAATTTTCAGAGCTTGTTTTTAATCCGAATATAACATATTTATATTTTTTTGGAATCAGAACATGATAAAGAATAAAATAAAAGTAATTTTGGATCGTTTTATAAAAAAATAATTTTAAGTACAATTTTCAGATTTTTAATGACCAATGTCATTAATTATTTTTTAAGCCTCCATGCTGAAATGCAATACCGAAGTCCGGCCTTCGTCGAAGATTGCTTAGCCAGAATTTCAATCAATTTCCTTTGAAAAATGAAGGCGGTGTGACAGTGCCGCCTCAATTTTTACAAAAAACCGGATATGACGTCATAAAGGACATTTATCGAAAAAATGAAAAAAAATCTGGGGATATCATACCCAGGAACTCTCATGTAAAATTTCATAAAGATCGGTCCAGTAGTTTACTCTGAATCGCTCTACACACACACACACACACGCACAGACACACACACACACACACACACACACACACACACACACACACACACACACACACACACACACACACACACACACATACACCACGACCCTCGTCTCGATTCCCCCTCTATGTAAAAACATTTAGTCAAAACTTGACTAAATGTAAAAAGGCAATTTTCAAGGTAATATTTTATGTTCTCTCAATTATACTCTCGATCTCTTGCTTCCTTTTATTTCTATCGCGACCTGTTTTATGTGTTTCGTACATTTCAAATTGTTTTTGTCCGTTTCCGCATTACGGTGCACGGGAAGCAACTCCACTTGAATACCATGAGGAAAGACTTGCGAGTGCTTTCCCTTGGAAGCAATGATGGACCGGATGTCACCCAAACCGTTTAGAAAGTTGACAAATCATGGGGGTAAGTCGGCTTGTTTTCGCTGCGCTAGTCGCGTTTTCTGTTCTATACCAGCCGGACCTGGTTGCTAACTTTGATTTCATTTGATTGCAGGTTAGTGATGCGGAAATCAAATATGTGAGGGAAAACTTCGAGAAGAAATATGCAGGTACCGTTACAAATTGATATCTTTTTAGTTCGCTTGAAATCGAATACAAAGTTCACGTGATGCACTGTTTCTTCGCTGTAGAGGTGGTTGACAGCAATCTGTCAACTGTTTGTGATCGTTGTCATTGTAAATGTTATGAGGTCCCGATACATACGCATGAGCATAAACTTCCTTTTTTTTTCAAGGCACACGCCAGCACAAAGTGATTTCTCTGCAATGTACAAAGTAAAGCTGGACTATTTATAAATTATAGTATTTATAGAATTTGACTTGAAAGTTTTGAGAAGTGGGGTTACTTAGTGTGTCTGAGTGTGTGTGCGGGGGGGGGGGGGGGGGGGGGGATTGCAGGTGTTGGGTTAAAGTGCCTGTATTTGCACTTTTAGTTTTTATGACAAGTACTACCCTGACAATATGATGACCAAAAAACTGCAAGGTCAAGAACAATCAAATTCAATTACAGATTAACCTATTGTCTATCCGTCCTAAGTTATCACCCCCTACCCCCCACCCCCCTACCTCTTTTGGTCTGTGAAATTTGAAGTTAAAACATAGTTTGTTCCACAGTTCGTTCCTAGGTTAGTTGGATCGGTGATTAGATTTAGAATATTTTTTTTTTTTGTGGGGGGGGGGGGGGGGGGGGGGATTTTTACATTTAGTCAAGTTTTGACTAAATGTTTTAACATAGAGGGGGAATCGAGACGAGGGTCGTGGTGTATATGTGTGTGTGTGTGTGTGTGTGTGTGTCTGCGTGTGTGTGTGTAGAGCGATTCAGAGTAAACTACTGGACCGATCTTTATGAAATTTTACATGAGAGTTCCTGGGTATGATATCCCCAGATGTTTTTTTCATTTTTTCGATAAATGTCTTTTATGACGTCATATCTGGCTTTTTGTAAAAGTTGAGGCGGCACTGTCACACCTTCATTTTTCAATGAAATTGATTGAAATTTTGGCCAAGCAATCTTCGACGAAGGCCGGACTTCAGTATTGCATTTCAGCATTGAGGCTTATTAAGGCCTAAAAAAAAAATAGGTGTGGTTACGGTAACCCGACCTACCCTATTTTTAGGGGCCGATCCTATAACTTTTTATTACATTCGTCAAAAAATAAAAAATAAAATAAAAAAAAACGAGTGCAAAAAACGCAATGAAAGCGAAAGCGCCCGTGTCGCACACTTATTTCCCTGTCAAGTAGGTTTAATTTGTACACATTAGAAAAAAAAGTAAAAAAAAAAAAAAAGTGATTGCCTACCTACCTACCCTATTTTTTTTGGCTATGTTACCGTAACCACACCTATTTTTTTTTTTGGCCTAATCAATGACTTTGGTCATTAAAAATCTGAAAATTGTAATTGAAAATATTTTTGTATAAAACGATCCAAAATTACTTTTATTTTATTCTTCATCATGTTCTGATTCCAAAAACATATAAATATGTTATATTCGGATTAAAAACAAGTTCTGAAAATTAAAAATATAAAAATTATGATTAAAATTAAATTTCCGAAATCGTTTTAAAAACAATTTCATCTTATTCCTTGTCGGTTCCTGATTCCAAAGCATATAGATATGGTATGTTTGGATTAAAAACAGGCTCAGAAAGTTAAAACGAAGAGAGGTACAGTAAAGCGTGCTATGCAGCACAGCGCAACCGCTACCGCGCTAAACAGGCTCATCACTTTCACTGCCTTTTGCACTAGTGGCGGACAACGGTCATTGTGAAAAAATGCAGTGCGTTCAGTTTCATTCTGTGAGTTCCACAGCTTGACTAAATGTAGTAATTTCGCCTTACGCGACTTGTTGTTCATGCAGTTGTTGCATTACTGTAAGCAATTTTTTTATTTTTTTATTTTTTTTTAATGTTTAAAACAAACGTTTCGTAATTCTAGCAGAATTTGTACACATTTCTTTGTATGTCTAGCTGAGCTTCAGTTTTATCATGTTTCTGTTAAAGACAAAATCTCCAGTGATACTTACGATGAACGAGACCTCAGGCGACTGCGTACCGACAATGTCTACGCCACCACATTCATCCGCGGTCCAGATCGCTTGGATGAGGGGGTGGATCTTGTGCATGAGTCTCTGCGCTTTAGAAAAGAGTACGGTGTAAATGGTAAGCACAAGTGGATACCGGTGCTAACAATAGTGACATGATTGGCCCGCATGCTTGGTCATATTTGAGAAAACTTCCAGAGAATTTGGCTGTATAAAACAAATTCAATTTGAATGTTGCCTTCTAACCTTTGTTGTGGGATTTGTTCACACAAATTTTGACCTTTATTTTTTAGAGTGTTTTCAAAGGACTTTTTGTAACTGTGTGCCCATGACTTGTTCAAATTGTTGACAGTGAATTTGATGCAACTGTCATCAGTGTATAGAATGATTATATATTTGGCAGCATTACAACCTATACTGCAATTATTTTCTGTTTCATACAGAAATGTATATATAGTTTCTCAGAATTCTATAATTCTGTCCATCTTTGGCTGATATGTCAGAGGGTCGGGTAGCTGAGTTAGGTGATCCTCGGGTCATGGGTACGAATCTAGGCTGGATTAAACATGTATCAGTCAAAATCCTGCCCACAAACATGCAATTGTTGTGTCAAAAAAAATCACGCATGTCAAAACTATTGGTCATTTGACCTAAATGGAGTTGGAACAAGGCGTCAGATCAAAAAAGTATGTATAAATGTCTGAAGAATGATGCCTGGGAAGTAGGCTGATAAGTGAAATTTTATGGTGACTTTTTTTTCCCCTCATTGCAGATCTGACAGAAGACAGTTTTGATCAATGGGTGTGGGACAAGCGGGCGTTGTTCTTGCACAACAGAACCAATACTGGACACAAAATTTGTGAGTGGCTATGTGCCGATTCTCAGCAATATGATCCCAATAACTTTCTTCCACACTCATTGTAGTTATTTTATTGAACACAGGTTTAAAAAATAAACAAATATGTTAAGCTCTGCATTTTAGGGTATTCTTTTGAATTTGCAAGTACAGTATGACCAACATTTTTGGAAGATGTCTGTTTCAATCAAAGGATGCATGTTCCAAATTATCCTGAACTCAGGTCAAAAATGAGTTACTTCCCTTCGGGTCTCATTCTATCCCTGACAGGATGCCTTGGTTTTCCTTGTCTGGAGAGGAAATCGATTTTTTACATATATTTAGATCTTTTCGTAATGTGTTATGGATATAAGCAGATTCGCGATCGTCGATAATGATTTTTCATGGTGTTGTGTATTTTTTAAATTACAAAGGAATTAATATGTAAGACAGTTTCAAGCGAGCTATCTTTCGCGGATGTATGTACTGTGCAAACAACTCTAAAGTGTCACGTGATAATCAACTTTGGCTCCGGTGCGCGCCGGTGCAGACGATTTTTTCTGTAACCAGTTGAGAGTGATGCAACCATATATCACGGTCTCCTTCTGACAGCAGTCTCAAAATTTCGACTTATTTTGACCTTATAACTGTGAAGAACAGAACGGAGATCACTGTCGAAGTCGGCCAATCTGCAATCATTTTCGTCTCGCGAACACTGATCTTAAATTTAGATCAGTGCTCGCGAAAAACATATGGGAGATAACTCTGTATTCTTGTTTTGATAGATTCACGCAATAATTTAGCATGCTGTCAGAGAGAAACTGGCGATAGCCGTGGAGCGATGATTATCAGAATGGTTCCAAATATTAAGTTAGTGTTGTGATGATTTTGAAACTGGGCACGGCCCATTGCTGGGTTTTGTTGTAACACTGTGCTGATTAAAGTTTTGTTTTTATCTTTGAAGTATATGTTCGTGTCAAAGAACACAAGAAGGATGCATCAAAGATTCTTGAAGTGAAGAAGTTTTTCATCTTCTGGTTGGAGATGTCCTTCCGAGCAGATCCACTGGAAAAGGTTGTGACCTTCTTTGACATGAGTGAAGCTGGCCTTAGCAATCTGGTAATTATTTGTGTGTGTGAGTCACTCTGTGTGTGTGTGTGGGGGGAGGGGAGGGGGGGGGGGCAGAGAAATAAGATTGCTTGGTACTAAAGTTTCAATGTGAATTTTTTTTCCTTCTGTCTTATTCAAATTGTATGGTAATTTCTTACTTTGGTAGGTTTGTTTTCTTTCAAGAATTGTAATTGACAGTGCTTGTCAAAAAGATAAGAAAGAAGAAGCATAATTAATGGTCACAAATGGTTTGTCATTCCTGTAGAACTGACTGAATGGGCTCACATTTCTTTATTTTATCTTTGCTAAACTCAGTTGAAAGGAAAAAATTAATGTGTGTGCAAACTTGAGTGTATGTTGCACTTACATGTAAGTGGATTCACATGCAGTCCCAAATTGAAGTTTTAATTGGATGTGTTTCTTTTCCGCAGGATATGGAGTTCATCAGATTTATCCTCACGTGTTTCAAGTTGTATTACCCCACATTCCTTGGTGAGCTGATTTCATATTTAGCTTGTAAATAAACTGCTTTTCACTTGTAATTATGATAATTAGATTAAAAGCTTCATCTTGTGATTTCCCATCTTTTGACATAGCCAGAGGCAAGTGGGAGATACAAATTATTCATGAGTGCTTTAATCATTACAGAACATGCATGGCACATTTGCATAACATTTACACAGTTGTGTTCTTTGAGGAATATTCAGAATGCGTAAGTACATGCCTGTGTGTACAAATGTTCTCATAAAACACACATAAGCACAAGCACACACACACACACACAATGCAGGCAGACATACGCACAGACACACACATAAATGCTGACACGTTATTGAAAAAGCTTTATTTGTGTTGCAGAAAAGTTGCTGATCTATGAAATGCCATGGATTTTCAATGGTATGTTTGAGTCCACCCAAGACACCATTCACTTCTGACTGCTTTTCAGTTTACTGAAATTGACTGGGTCACAGATTTAGAAAGCTGATTAGACAGACAGGAACAATCAGTTTTCTATATCTGTGACCCGATCAAGAAAACCTTTATGTTAAGTTTTTCGTCTTCGACTGGCGTCTATAAGATACATAGAAAAAAATATCTTGACCCCCAAAACGGATTTTTTTCTATTTTGTAAGGAGATAGAGTGATAAATAGAGAGGGTGTGTGTGGGGAAGGATGGGACATTTCTGACAAATATACTTTTAACATACTATAAACTGTCGTCTATACTAACATGTACAGTAAAACCTCCCACTAACGACCTTGAAAATGTCCAGAAAAATCGGTCGTAAAAAGGAGGGGTCTTTATTGGGAGTTTGGGAGGTAATTTTTTCACAGGGGCGGAAACTGTTGGGCAGTTCAGTCTTGAAAGTTGTGTCCGTTATCCTATTTTTGTTCCCATTTGATGTGCATATGGATAAGCAGGATGTACGTGCATACATCAGCGCACACACGGGCAGACATAACACACACATACACACACACTCACACACATACATACACGTACGCGCGCGCGCGCGGTCTCATAGCTAAAACGAAGTGATTGACCCCAGGTAAGAAGGTCAGTGTATGTAACCTGGGACAGGAAGGGTTTCCTCTCAGACATCAAAGGAATCCGTCCCATAGGTAAAACTTGCTCATTGGCTCATTGACTCGAGGTCTCAGTTGGTGAGCACACACTCACAGAATACGTACGTACTTTCCGGGTCATAAGGCGCGACTTTTTTCCTCGAGTTCGACCCCTGCGTCTTGTATAACGAAGCGCCTAATCCGTGTATGAAATACGAAAAAAATCAAAGAGACCGCTTGAGTACCAGTCAAACAACTTGTGATAATGCATGTTTCAGCTACTAGGTACTGCCCTGCCTTTGATCTGGCCGCACACACAGATTTCCACTCTGTTAAACTCGTCACTGACCCCGGTGCAGGAAGTGTTTCCTCTCTCAGATATGACAGGGGAACCACCTCTCATGGCAAAAACTGGGTCATTGACCCCTGGGGAGAAGGTCGTGTCTATAAACAAGGCCACCCAGCTATCACAATGCCTTTGATCTGGCCGCACACACAGAGTACACATATTTTCACTCAGTTAATTCCCAACCCTTCGCATCCCCTTTCTCCCCCCCCTCCCCTCCTACTTCAAGGGCAGTCCTTCAATTGCGACAGCAATAGGTGAGAAGATGACAGCCGTAGGCTACTGGACTTGCACGCACTACTGACTACAGACTACCACCCCTGACTCTTGATGCGTGACTAATGGCGTGTGTTCCGCGTGTGCTGCGTAATTACGAACTTTGACACTCACTGGCTAAAAGGTCAAAGTCGTTATTGACCCTAAGTTGGTAGGTCGGTCGTCGGAAAAAGGAGGGCGTCGTTCTTGGGAGGTTAGTTACAGTATGAAAGGCATCTGTGCCGAGAAATTCGGTGGGCAAAAGGAGGGGGTCGTTGTTGGGAGAGGTCGTTACGGGGGGTCCCACTGTACAATATGCGCACCATCTGATACATTAGGCCTAAAAAAAAAAATAGGTGTGGTTACGGTAACCCGACCTACCCTATTTTTAGGGGCCGACCCTATAACTTTTTATTACATTTGTCAAAAAAACCACCAAAAAAACCGAGTGCAGAAAACGCAATGAAAGCGAAATCGCCCGAGTCGCACACTTATTTCCCTGTCAAGTAGGTTTAATTTGTACACATTAGAAAAAAAAGTTTTAAAAAAAAAAGTGATTGCCTACCTTCCTACCCTATTTTTTGGGGCTATGTTACCGTAACCACACCTATTTTTTGGGGGGCCTTATGAAAACCAAGGTACGTAAGGGGAGTTAATGTTAATAAAGTCTAATGCATGCATGATGTGGGTCACAGTGAGTGTTATACAGCTATGCCCCAAGAGGAGTTAATGTTAATAAAGTCTAATGCATGCATGTTGTGGGTCACAGTGAGTGTTATACAGCTATGCCCCAAGAGGAGTTAATGTTAATAAAGTCTAATGCATGCATGTTGTGGGTCACAGTGAGTGTTATACAGCTATGCCCCAAGAGGAGTTAATGTTAATAAAGTCTAATGCATGCATGTTGTGGGTCACAGTGAGTGTTACACAGCTATGCCCCAAGAGGAGTTATTGTTGATAAAGTCTAATGCATGCATGTTGTGGGTCACAGTGAGTGTTATACAGCTATGCCCCAAGAGGAGTTATTGTTGATAAAGTCTAATGCATGCATGTTGTGGGTCACAGTGAGTGTTATACAGCTATGCCCCAAGAGGAGTTATTGTTGATAAAGTCTAATGCATGCATGTTGTGGGTCACAGTGAGTGTTACACAGCTATGCCCCAAGAGGAGTTATTGTTGATAAAGTCTAATGTATGCATGTTGTGGTGCACAGCGGCGTGGAGGGTGATCAAGACATGGTTGAGTCAGGAGGCTCTGGCCAGGATCAAATTTGCCACAAAGTCCGACATCCAGTCCTACATCGACAAAGACCAACTGTTTGAACACATGGGGGGAACTGTGAGTCTGCAAAATGATTTCTATCAAAACCAGTGTTGTTCGCAGGCTTTAGTTTTTAGTCTTTAGTTTTTAACATATACTTTTTTTATCTGAAGCGTTGGTCTGACCCCGGGCTGGTCGACAGTTAGTTGTGACATGTAGGAGATCTTCTGCGACTATCAGTTTTCCTACAGCAGTGGAACCCCCTTGTAGGACCTCCAAATATGAGAGAAAATCAGCTCTTAAAAGGGAGAGAGTCTTAAAATGGAGGTACATTTACACACATTATGAACAGACAATCTGAAAAATGAAGGTCTTAAAATGGAGGTATTACACACATTATGAACAGACAATCTGAAAAATGAAGGTCTTAAAAAGGAGGAAGTCTTAAATTGAGGGGTCTTAAAAGGGGGGTTCCACTGTACACGGACAAAGCCAGGGAATTTGGACGTATATATATATATATTTTCAATCCAGGTCCAACTGACCTTTTGTCGTCGGAGACTGGGAACAACATTGTTGGTGTTGCATTGTAAGTTAAAGTGTTGTCTTTTGCTGGTATTTGCATTTATGCTCTGTACATGTTGATAGATTTAACGGTAATACTGTACACGTAAAAACACAAGTGTACGTTAAAGTTATAACCCATGAGCGAAGAAGACGAAGACTACATTGTGTTGTGTTTTGTGTTTGTGCAGGCAAAACTGGACGAGGTAGAGTATCGACCCACGGGGGGAGGAGATTCTGCTATGTTCAGCGACACGTCAGATGGACGACGGGTATGCTTCTTGTCCTTATTGATGTAATGACAATCCCCCCCCCCCCCCCCCTTGTTCTTTTCCAGACAGCCCATATTTGGAGAAAGACAAGTCTAAAATTAAGACATTGAATGTATGAACAGAAAATCTGAGAAATCGGGATCTGAAATGGGGGAGGGGTGTCAAAGGAGGGGTCTGTGTCTGTGTGTCTCTGTCTGTGTGTGTGTGTGTGTGTGTGTGTGTCTGTGTGTGTGTGTGTGTATGAATGTGTGTGTGTATGAATGTGTGTGTGTGTGTCTGTGTGTGTGAATGTGTGTGTGTAAGATAGCATGCACACTAGTTGCTGCCCTCAGTAAGTCTTTTGGGACAGATTGTGTACTTGTTTATGACCACTGAAAGTTTTCTTTCTCTCAAGAAGAGTTGGCTTTGTTTGGGGTCTCCTTTGAGTAACTATGAAATTGATTTGAATCTCTCAGTTTATTTTTCAGGTGACATTTTCTGACAGTTCTGATGTTGATGGCAGTGCACACACACCGACACTAGCAACTTCTCCCAATGCAAACAATAATGCTGTAAGGTTTTGTTTCATAGTCTTAATCTCATTCATAGTTTGTTTCATAGTCTCAATCTCATGCATAGTTTGTTTCATAGTCTCAATCTCATGCATAGTTTGTTTCATAATCTCAATCTCATGCATAGTTTGTTTCATAGTCTCAATCTCATGCATAGTTTGTTTCATAGTCTCAATCTCATGCATAGTTTGTTTCATAGTCTCAATCTCACGCATAGTTTGTTTCATAGTCTCAATCCCATGCATAGTGTGTTTCATAGTCTCAATCTCATGCATAGTTTGTTTCATAGTCTCAATCTCATGCATAGTTTGTTTCATAGTCTCAATCTCATGCATAGTTTGTTTCATAGTCTCAATCTCATGCATAGTTTGTTTCATAGTCTCAATCTCATGCATAGTTTGTTTCATAGTCTCAATCTCATGCATAGTTTGTTTCATAGTCTCAATCTCATGCATAGTTTGTTTCATAGTCTCAATCTCATGCATAGTTTGTTTCATAGTCTCAATCTCATGCATAGTTTGTTTCATAGTCTCAATCTCATGCATAGTTTGTTTCATAGTCTCAATCTCATGCATAGTTTGTTTCATAGTCTCAATCTCATGCATATTTTGTTAAGAAGACTTTTGAGAATGGTGTTGTGTAAAAGTACAGTACCTGCTTGTCAGTTGATTCGGTTTCCGTTTGCTTTTGCAAGAGCTAATCTGTTATTGATTTCTCTTTGGTGATGGTGGCAATGAATGTTTAGGTTAAGTTTTTGTGTGCGCACATTCTTCAGGTTCAGTGAACTCTGGTTGTGGACGTCAGGGGAAAGCTAGAGTTTAGATTACTGTAGGCAGACTATCACAGTAAGCAAGCTGGGAGTGACAACTTTGTGAATGTTAGGGTATTCAACATATTTTAACCAGGGATTGCATAATTTGCAGTAAAATTATGTAAATACCTGAAATGCAAAATGAAATTGACAACTGGTCAAAGCTGCTAGTTGATATTTTGCTTGACAAATTTCTTTCCCAAAAAATAATGCTGTGATCACTTTGACTTGATATCACTGGTTTCCTTGAAGATTGACTAGTTTCTGAACAAATGCTAAAAAAACAAGAAATTCCTTCGAGGTAGGAAAAACACCCCCGTTGGTCAAAGGGAAATAACCATTCTCACTGCACCCATTCTCACTGCCACCAACTGAGAAGGTTATTTCCCTTTGACCATGAATATGTTTCTCTATAAGTCCTTGTAGAATCTTAATCCACCAATAACTCCCTAACCGTGTGTTTGACTGGTCCCAATTTTTGTAAGGACCGTCTCAGGAATGTATAGAACCTGTTCACCAAGTTTGGTGACAATCGGTCCGTTCATTCTTGAGATCTATATGCGAACACAAACACACAAACAAACAAACAAACACATCGACCGAAACCTATACACACCCCTATACCGGGGGTGTAAAAATGATGTTTTGAAAAATGGCTAGCTGATGTTAACCATAACTCAACTGATCCTTCTGCTGCTGCTGCTGCATTTGTCCCTCATAAACCCACATACTACCTCCACACAAGAGTTGGAGAGAATTTTACTTTACGATTCTCTGGTGTGTTTGTGTAGTCACACCGGGTCACATCACCGAAATCATCTCGTCGCGACCGCAACGCCTCAGCGTCAGAGAGCGGACACTTCACTGGACGACTACTGACCATCAGCCCTGCTGACGAGTTGACCTTTGTGGCGGACGAGAGCGGCAAGGAACCGTATGATGTCATCACGCTGACCAACACACTCATGCATCCTATCGCCTTCAAAGTGAGTGGGCTTCAAAGTTTTGTGTGTTTTGTAAACATTGACCAACACACTCATGTTTCTGAAAATATTGCCTTCAAAATGAATGGCTTTCTGTTTTGTGAGCATTGACCAAAACTCTCATGAATTCTTTCACCTTCAAAATGAGAAGAAAAATCTAGGCAGCAAGATAGCTAGGTGATTTTGTTTTCTCTCAAACCTTATTTCTTTGTGCAGGTGAAGACAACGGCTCCAGAGAAATACAGGGTACGGCCCAGCACAGGCGTTGTGAAGCCTGGTGAAGCCTTTGAGGTCTACGTCTACCTGCTGCCAGGTAATTTCTCTACTTTCCTTGTGTTCAGCTGAGTTTGGTGGCATAGACATTCAGTGACAAGCTAGGTATACCTTGCTGACAATTTTCTCATGAAAAAGGGAACATGACCTCGTTTGAAAAAAATCTTCACAAAATCTGAGAAAATCAGGTTTTAAAAAGGAGGGAGTCTTTAATGGAGGTAAATGTACACAGGTTATGAACAGAAAGTCTGAGAAAAAGGGTCTTGAAGGAGAGGGAGTCTTAACCCCTTCACTGCCACAGTATAACAGTCTTAACCCCTTCACTGCCACAGTATAACAGTCTTAACCCCTTCGCTGCCACAGTATAACACCATTTTGGTATTGCTGTGTGCCGGGGCAAAATTTTGCTTTCTTCCGTAGGTTCACTAATCTGTTCACTGCCCGATCATTTATTGAGATATCTCTTAGATCTTTGGCATGTGTTTTGCTTATACCCTTGGCTATTATGTGATGACATGATCATTGGACTTTGTTTGTGATTGTTATAGTAAAAATTGATATAATGACCATTTTTGTCAAAAATTACAGTTTTCGGACTTAAAACCACACAAAACACTGCCAAAACTGGTGTCAAACATCAGGTACTCACATTACAGCCCATAAAAGTATTCTTTTGTGTGGTAATCCATAAATCACTTCTTGTAGAGCTTCCAGAGCACTGTATCGCTTGAAAACAGGTCTACGAGTTGAGGTCCGACTTTCGGCCGCCATTGTGAATTCTATCTATGGTTCTACACTTCTAACAAAGTTTTCAACACGTGGTACTAACTTATCCGAACGGTCAATGGGAAAGAACTGTGTTTAGAACCCCATACAAGAACTTGGACAGTGGTTACCTCCCATTTAGTTTTCAGAAATGTCCTGAAATGTTGCTGACGCAAATTCCCCGTACTAGGTACGGTTATGGGCGTACGGCAAACTGAAAATGACCACGTACCTAGTACGGGGTGGGCAGTGAAGGGGTTAAATGTTGGAGTCTTAAAAGGGGGGTTACACTGTATATATTATGACTTTATATGTCTGCATTGTATGTATCGTTATGCGTGAATCTTGTTGCTCCTAGCTTTTTACTGGAAGGAGACAAGCTGAATGCGCGGTTCTGGTGAGGTTATGCCCCCTCTTTCTTTCGGCTGGTAACTGGCACCACCTCGCGGCAAGATCACACGAGAAAGGAAAAAAAACTTGCATTGGTCACAAATAGCATATCGGTTTGGTAACAGTTCGTGTGTAAGTCGTGCATTTTATACGGTAAACAGACAGTGGTCAGTTCTGGTGAGGTTATGCCCCTTCTTTCTTTTGGCTGGTAACTGGCGCCACCTCGCGGCAAGATCACAGGAGTTGTCTCACGTAATCACCCCAAAAGTGCTCATTTCCTAACAGTGGGATAAGAGAGTAATAAAAATGAATGGGCATTGATGCATGTCGGTTGCCGTGTTTCAGGGTACATGAACACAGTGGAGCGAGACAAGTTCCTGGTGATGGCTATGGAGGTGACGGGTGACACGTACGACGTGTCTCTGTGGAAAACAGCACCCAAGGACTCCATTATGGAGCACAGGTCAGTGGCTAGGACTAGTTTTGACTCGCCTCAGTAGTGAGCTGTTTCGAATAGCCCCTTTATTGCAGGAATGTTTGGTAACATCTCAAAACTGGTTTTAAACTCTTTTTACCTTCCATTAACTAGCATTTCTTGTTTTGTTTTTATTTTGAGCAATGTTACACCATTATCATTTTCTTGGAGCTAGAGTGGCAGATAATTTCTGTGTTTCTAGTTATGGGGCTCATTTGGACTCCGCTACACAGACTTTGAAAAGTGTGGTTGCAAAAAAAAAAAAGAAAAAAAAGTAAAACAATAAAACTAAATGGCACACAAACATTATCAGTTTTTCAGATCCAGTGACAGGCAAATGTCAGTTTGCTAGATCTGAGAGTGAGATGGTGAGACACATTAATTTGTAAAGTTGTTCATAGTTCCTCTGTCAGTTATACTAATAGCACACTGATAGGAGTGTAGCTGTGCAGCTCACAGCCTTCGTTTTGCGTTTTTGTTGCAGCTGAGTGTATTTACAGTTCAAAAATCCTCCTATGGTAGTAAAACAAACCCAAAACTACCCAACGACGACATCTGTGAAGCTCGACAGTTTCTTGTTCACGCGAGTGCATAAATTAACCTAGTTATTACATGGTGTTTGGTCGGAGTTCGATTCAACTGAGTGATTCCGGCCTCCATTTTGTTTTACACAAACTCATGATGACGTCTGACATAGTTTGCTAGTGACATGTCTTTTTGTGCATGATGTGGTGATCTACCTGATCTAAATTTAGATCCAAAAATAGGCCAAGACCAGCCGGGTCCGATTACGAAATTAATTCGTAAAAAAATCGCAGTTCTTGACTCTTTGGGTGCAAGTCAATGAAACTTGGTAGTTCTTCTAACGGATAGCTGCCTGAGGTATGACTAAAAGCCCCAGGGTCTCCGTGCACCTGGATTTGACAAGTTCAGTACCTTTAAGAGTTTTCATTAGCAAATAGTGTGTATAAGCCTGTCTCCAACAGCATGGTTGTACTTTGCAGAATGCGCTGTGTGGCCTCTAACAACGTGGATTTCAACGTCAACCTGGCACCAGAGGGGGGCATGTCAAGGACACATGCGTCGGCACGCGGGGGATACAAAGGAGGGGGTATCGGGCAGCAAGCAGCTATGGCTGCCTCCCAGGCAAAGTCCTTCCTCATGGGCAAGTTGGACACCCAGGTGAGAGATGATATAGAGAGAGATAGTTATGATAGAGATAGTTATGCTGGAGATGATAGAGAGTTATGCTGGAGATGGTCGAGTTATGCTGGAGATAGAGTTGTGTTGGAAATGATAGAGAGAGTTGTGCTGGAGATAGAGAGATTTGTGTTGGAGATGATAGAGTTATCATGGAGATGACTAACAGAGTTGTGCTGGGGATGATAGAGTTATGCAGGAGATGGTAGAGAGAGTTAAGCTAGAGATGGTAAAAATAGTTATGCTGGAAATGATAAAGATAGTTATGCTGGAGAATATAGTTATTCTGGAGATGGTAGAGAGAGTTAGGCTGGAGATGGTTGAGAACAGTGTTATGCTGAAGGCAATAGAAAGCGGGTCATACTGCACATGTATAACAGAGTGAGAGTGGGATGTGCTCCTCACCATAGAAGAAGAGAGAGTTATGCTGGAGATATAGAGAGAGATAGGCTGGATGTAAATGAGAAAGAGTTATGCTGGAGGTATTAGGGAGATAAAAAGTTATGCAGGAGATGATACAGACTTAGTTATGCTGGAGATGATGCAGACTTAGTTATGCAGGAGATGATACAGACTTAGTTATGCAGGAGATGATACAGACTTAGTTATGCAAGAGATGATACAGACTTAGTTATGCTGGAGATGATACAGACTTAGTTATGCTGGAGATGATACAGACTTAGTTATGCTGGAGATGATACAGACTTAGTTATGCAGGAGATGATACAGACTTAGTTATGCAGGAGATGATACAGACTTAGTTATGCTGGAGATGATACAGACTTAGTTATGCTGGAGATGATACAGACTTAGTTATGCTGGAGATGATACAGACTTAGTTATGCAGGAGATGATACAGACTTAGTTATGCTGGAGATGATACAGACTTAGTTATGCAGGAGATGATACAGACTTAGTTATGCAGGAGATGATACAGACTTAGTTATGCTGGAGATGATACAGACTTAGTTATGCTGGAGATGATACAGGCTTAGTTATGCAGGAGATGATACAGGCTTAGTTATGCAGGAGATGATACAGACTTAGTTATGCTGGAGATGATACAGACTTAGTTATGCTGGAGATAATACAGACTTAGTTATGCTGGAGATGATACAGCCTTAGTTATGCTGGAGATGATACAGACTTAGTTATGCAGGAGATGATACAGACTTAGTTATGCAGGAGATGATACAGACTTAGTTATGCAGGAGATGATACAGACTTAGTTATGCTGGAGATGATACAGACTTAGTTATGCTGGAGATGATACAGACTTAGTTATGCAGGAGATGATACAGACTTAGTTATGCAGGAGATGATACAGACTTAGTTATGCTGGAGATGATACAGACTTAGTTATGCTGGAGATGATACAGGCTTAGTTATGCAGGAGATGATACAGGCTTAGTTATGCAGGAGATGATACAGACTTAGTTATGCTGGAGATGATACAGGCTTAGTTATGCAGGAGATGATACAGGCTTAGTTATGCTGGAGATGATACAGACTTAGTTATGCTGGAGATGATACAGACTTAGTTATGCTGGAGATGATACAGACTTAGTTATGCTGGAGATGATACAGGCTTAGTTATGCTGGAGATGATACAGGCTTAGTTATGCAGGAGATGATACAGGCTTAGTTATGCTGGAGATGATACAGACTTAGTTATGCTGGAGATGATACAGACTTAGTTATGCTGGAGATGATACAGGCTTAGTTATGCTGGAGATGATACAGACTTAGTTATGCTGGAGATGATACAGACTTAGTTATGCTGGAGATGATACAGGCTTAGTTATGCTGGAGATGATACAGGCTTAGTTATGCTGGAGATGATACAGACTTAGTTATGCTGGAGATGATACAGGCTTAGTTATGCTGGAGATGATACAGGCTTAGTTATGCTGGAGATGATACAGACTTAGTTATGCAGGAGATGATACAGACTTAGTTATGCTGGAGATGATACAGACTTAACTTAGTTATGCTGGAGATGATACAGGCTTAGTTATGCAGGAGATGATACAGACTTAGTTATGCTGGAGATGATACAGACTTAGTTATGCTGGAGATGATACAGACTTAGTTATGCAGGAGATGATACAGACTTAGTGATGCAGGAGATGATACAGACTTAGTTATGCAGGAGATGAGAGAAAGAGAAAGAAAATCATGGTGGAGATGATATATATAGAGAATGTTATGGAGATGATATATATAGAGAATGTTATGGAGATGATATATAGATAGAGTTATGCTGGAGATAATAGATATAGCGAGAGTTATGCAGGAGATGATAGATAGTTTGGCGAGAGTTATGCAGGAGATGATAGATAGTTTGAGCACGTGTTTTATGAATTGTATGGCTGACTGACTCAAGATGTGTAGAATGTGGCTGTTTCATATTCCCGCCAGCAATTACACCATCCCTTTAAGCGTCCAATGAGTCCTGTGAGCAGCTTTCAGTATTCTAGTTGTGTTTTGTTCACTCATGTTCCATTGCATGCTTTGTTCACTCATGTTCCATTGCATGCTTTGTTCACTCATGTTCCATTGCATGCTTTTTCAATTCAAGTTTGAAGATTGCACACTTGTTGGAACTAATGTAACTAATGTTCTTCCTATGCCGGTAATCCCATGGCTATTTTCCAAAGCTGAGCATTGCGGTCCATGTATGATTCCTGTTTCTTGTAGAAACCAGTCACTCTGTTATGCCAAGAAATCTAACCCAAGTCTCAAAGACAATCATAGAATAATATTGTTCATCTGAGCAACAAAGGGACGCAAGCACTCTAAATACATACGAGAGAGTTATACGGAACCAATCTCCTGGCACCTGAGAGAATACCAAGTGCCTGGTCCCAAATTAAGCCCTTGGAAGTGACTTACCGTGCTGAAAGTAGAGTGACCGTTAGTAATCCACTCAATGGGACTTTGAACCTCACACTTGGCTAATTCCGGTTATTGCCATTCCAAGAATTGAAATGAACAATCCATTTTCATCATAAATAGTGTTTGTCAAGTAAAATCTGGTCATCCAAGATATCAACCAGGACCATGCAATTATGGATTTCATGTTCAGTATTTTTTTCATTTTTAGCTGTAAAATGTTGGACATTTCTGGTCAGCACTGATCCATTTTGTTAGCGCTTTACTCTAAGTTCAAGATGAGCACGTTGTTCTTAGTTTAGAGCAATGTTTTGTTCCATCTGCACTTTCCTTTTCTTTTTATCTGAGCATTGCAGTGTCTTTTTGTTCTTCGCTAATTTGTTGTACATATTTCCTTTGTCAGTTACGCATAATATTTCTTGTTTTATTTTATTTTTGTTTGTGTAAGTGCTGATTCAAATTACTAACACATGTGTAATCCTTCATCTTCTTCTTCTTCGTTCATGGGCTTTTACTCCCACGTTCACTCATGTCTTTAGCACCAGTGGATTTTTACATGTATGACCATTTTTACCCGGCCATTCAGGAAGCATACGCCGATTTCGGGGGAGGCATGCTGGGTATTTTTGTGTTTGTATAACCCACCGAACTCTGACTCTGAGCGCCGATTCTCAATGGGTATTACCAAATATTGGTTGAAGTTTGCAGATCATGACAAATGCGAGCTTTAGCAAGAAGCTTTTTCATGACTGTAAAGTTCTCAAACTCATGTTACACAGCTACAGCTCAGCAAGCAAGCCCATGTTTAAAAGCGTGCACTGCGAACACTGGAAACAATCATCAGTCAGTCCACACTGATTTGAAAGATATTTGGTACTTTCCAAGTCTGTCACATTATTTCTGTTTGCAGTTACGTGTGATGTTGCTGGGATTTTTTTTTTTTTTTGAAAGGGGGGGGGGGGGGGGGGGGAGAGAATTGTTGGCGATTTTTAGAAGTTTTATGCTTTCCTGGGCACCTTTGCCCCGTTTTGAAAAAGTTCCGCAATTCTGATGAAATAACAGGACAGTTTGGGGCAATTTGATAAATGTTTGGTGTTTTTTGGACAGCCGGCACCAAACCACATTCCTGTTGGCAATTTTTAGAAGTTTTATGCTTTCCTTGGCACCTTTGCCCCGTTTTTAAAAAGTTTCGCAATTCTGATGAAATAACAGGACAGTTTGGGGCAATTTGATAAATGTTTGGTGTTTTTTCGACAGCCGGCACCAAACCACATTCCTGTTGTCTCAATCATCAGAGCAATCTAGATGTAGTGCAGCAACACATTGCTTTAATGCAGCACAAGCTCTATTCACATTTTGCATTGCAATCTAGATGTAGTGCAGCAACACATTGCTTTAATGCAGCACAAGCTATATTCACATTTTGCATTGCAATCTAGATGTAGTGCAGCAACACATTGCTTTAATGCAGCACAAGCTATATTCACATTTTGCATTGCAATCTAGATGTAGTGCAGCAAAACATTGCTTAATGCAGCACAAGCTATATTCACATTTTGCATTGCAGATGGAAATGCTGATCGAGAGCAACAACCAGTTGCGACGTCGCATGGGCTACCTCATCATCTCTCACGTCGTCTTTTTCATCTTAACGCTGCTTTTTTTCGGGGCCTTCTTCTGTCTGGGCGAGGATCTCTTCTCCTCCTACCTGTACTTTCCCTTTGGCTACTGTGTCTCCAACTCTTGGAGTCGCAGGTGCTGACAAACAGCTGGCACGGTCAGCGAGGGACCAACTTGGTTATGAGGTCGCCAGAACCGTCGTTCTTCCCTGTCATTGTCGGTATTATTGTGAGCACAATTTTTGACGGGAGGCCGGTATGCTTTTAGATACATTGTAGTATTGTAGTATTGTAGTGCCTTTCATAGAATTGTCCTTTCATTTTATTTCATTCTTTGTTCGTCCATAACAGTTCAAGGTAGATGAATTAGGTTCTCCCAAATGTTTTTGTTTGTTATGTTTTTTTAAATTAGTTTTGCAATCTGTCAGATAAATAACTACAATTTGTAGAAAAATTGGTTGAAATAAATTTATTTTGAAATTATGAGGCATTTGACTGAAAACTGTGCTTTATTGTTTTATATTTGCAAAACATCTTATTGTGTTTCTTTCTAAGTTGGCTTTTGTTCAAGTTTCTTGAAATGCTAGACAAGTATAGTGGTGGCAGCTTTCCTTCCAACTCATAATTTGTGCTCACAAAAATGCTGAACAAATGATGACACCATTTTGGTGTCAGGCTGATTCAAATGAGTTCAGAATTCGTAGTGGAGTGAAGTGAATTTGACATTGAGGAAAACGAATTGCAGGCATTGTGGAAATATCTTTCAGCAAGTGTTTAAGCTTTAGCTTTGCCTGTGGTGACTACTTTCTTATACCTGTTTAATGATACATTCCTCCCTTGGAGGCCCTTCATGTATATCACCGTAGCTCCTTCCAGGTGGACCATCCTTCCGCTTTGTAATTTGTTTGTTTGTTTGTTTGTTTGTTTGCTTAACGCCCAGCCGACGCTTCCGCTTTGTAATAAAGCATCTATTGCTGAATTAATGTTGCAGATTGACGGAAGTGTCAGTTTTGAGATTAATTCAGTTTAAAAAATGTCAGAAAAAGTGAGGGTGTTGAGTTTGGGTTTGTGGAAGGATGCTCTTATTTCATGAAAAATCCTGGACGGATCAATAATTAAGTGGTTAGCGTGATTGTTTTTATAGGAATAAAGATCATCTTTAAAAAGTGCTAGTAGATGTTGGTATTCAATCAAAATTCCATGACACTTGAGGGTTGTTTCAAAAGTGTGTGAAACCAGTCCCAAGACTTTTGACTTTAGACTGTGATGACTGACACAATGACACAGACTGGACTGTTCAACTGTCATTGTTTGGTTGTTTAGTGTGTAATGATTTAAATATTTGTGAACTTGTGGTTGTACAGTCTTTGATGTAAATGCCAGTCTAGACCGAATGTGTCAGTGTTGACTATGGATGTGAATGAAGAGTGTTGATTTGTACGGAAAATTGTTTGTTTTCTCTGCCTGGTTGAACCAGATTGTGATAAAGAATGTACAAGCGGTATGATTATGATTTGTATATTCTGGTGTACGTCTGTAACAATTTTATATTCTGATGTACATCTTTAATAAACAATCTTTTTGTAACAAAAAGAATTATCTTTGTTTGATAAATATCTATTGCTGATTGTAATGGGTGTATTTGTCATCAGAAGAATGTATATGGTGAGAGGATGCATGTTTTGAGTGTGTGATAATTATTTCCTTTGTTCAGTAATTTGAAAGTGCAATTATAGAGATGATCTGTTCACAAAATAACAGTTGCACTGAAGGAAATAACACTCAATCGCAGAATAATAGTTTGTCACATGTGCAACAGCTGTGATTAGATTTCTATGTTTCATATATGATTAAAGAAGAAAGAACATTAAGATTTTGTGTTTGTGATCGAGATTCTAATTCTGGATTTAATGTGTGTGAAAGAATTGTTTTGATCTACTCCCAACACTTTTTTCTGCACAATCTATTTTTGATGGATTTTTTGTTGCGGTTTCTTTTGTGTCTGTGGGTGAAGGATTTGTATGTTCCTCACTGTTCAGGAGATGTTTTACATCAGTCAGGGTAATCTTCATCACAGTTCCAGATCACAGTCGGAAGGGATGGGGGGGGGGGGGGGGGGGGGGGGGGGTGTCATGGCCGGGATTCCTAAGAGTAAGGAATCTAAAACTGTTGTTCAAATTTTCACCACTGTTGAATCATCACTGGATCAATTTTACATTTATATGTCAAATCAGTAGTAGAGTAGATCGAGGGGTGATGTAATGGTGTGTGTGCATTGTTTCTGTCTTTGTTTAATTATGTCTGTCAGCCTTGTTTGTCCAGTGTTTTGAATCAATTTATTTTATTTTATTGTATGACATATATATATATCAGACATGGGACTGGTCCGAATTTTATCGGAATTCCGATATTTTCCTTAGCTCACAGACCATTCTTGAGATCTATGCAAATTCGTTGAGAAAAAAAAAAGGGGGGGCGGGGGGTGGTGGTATGAACCGTTCAGCTGAAGCTGTCTGCGTCTTAAGTCAGTGCATTCGCACCCCAGCACTTGCGTGAACCCATAGCAGTATCATGGGTCGCGTTTGATTGGCTGTCGATCTCCGACGATTATCGCCAAGGCCTAATTATTCACCGATGGCGGTTTGCGGGTTGTTTTGATTGGCTGCCGATCTCCAAACGCCGAAGGTGAAAAAGGTAGCATCATGGCGTCTGGATTCCGTATTGTTTTGTCGGCTGTGGAAGCTCTTACGATCGACGACCAAAGTGTGAAAAACAAGTGGAAAGCCAACTGGCTGTCGCAAGAAGTGACTGTCATTATCACAACAAGAAAGAAAGGCGCCAGCTCATTGGCGACAGTATCGCCAAGATATCCATTCCCGGTCAGGCCGTGTGCACGTGGTGCGACAACGGCCACTGCGTGGTGAAATACGGACTTGGTGGAAAATTTTTGTTGGTTCTGAAAGTTTTCAAGTAAGTTTTGTGTGTGTGTGATTGTTATAAATTACACTTTTGTTTAAAATGCTAGAACATATTATTCTTGTGATTTTTATAGCTTTTTAAAAAGGCATGATCTAATTTTTTGCTATCAGGAGAGGCCCCAAAATGGCCTTTATAATTCTAACATTAATTTTCCGTCCGGGAGGCTTTGCCCCCCTGAACCCCCTACCGGGACCCCGGCTTACTTTCCTACTTTTGGAACATTTGCTGGTCTCATGTCTGATATATATGTATATATATTATATAAATGACACATTTGGATTTTTTTTTGAATGTGACTTTTGTATCCACACACACACACACACACACACTCTCTCTCTCTCTCTCTCTCACATACACACATGCATACACACATGCATGCACAAACATACAAATATTTGTACACATTTATACACAGGTATGTACGCATACTTTACTTTATTTTCTTTACAAATACACAAATGTGATTTTATTTGCACAATTCTCGTGCCATCAGTACTTTTGAAGGTGTCCATAAAATCCTTTTTATATTTTGCAATTCGTGTACGTTTACATGTTTGAGAATAAACATGTAGTTTATATTTATTAATTTTCCCTGTTTGTCAACAACCCATATGTTCAAGCACAGTGGTCCCTGTGTTGATGTTACGCCCTTGGGACCCATCAAAACTGTCAAACTCTTTTTTGCAAGGAAACAGCAATTAGGTCGATTAGAAAAAGGGACAACAGAAAGTGTGTTCTTTACTCACAGGCATCCTTTATCCTTGGGTCCCTACATTACAGGTACCACTGTGATACCCCCTGCGGATTAGGGGGAGTCCCATATTGGTTGGGACGAGAAAGAATTTACCCGATGCTACCCAGCATGTCGTAAGAGGCGACTAACGGATTCTGTTTCTCCTTTTACCCTTGTTAAGTGTTTCTTGTATAGAATATAGTCAATGTTTGTAAAGATTTTAGTCAAGCAGTATGTAAGAAATGTTAAGTCCTTTGTACTGGAAACTTGCATTCTCCCAGTAAGGTCATATATTGTACTATGTTGCAAGCCCCTGGAGTAATTTTTTGATTAGTGCTTTTGTGAACAAAAAAACAATTAACAAGTGGCTCTATCCCATCTCCCCCCCTTTCCCCGTCGCGATATAACCTTGAATAGTTGAAAACGACGTTAAACACTAAATAAAGAAAGAAAGAACCACTGTGATGGAGGTCCTTATGTTGTGACATTTTTGTTTACTGTTGCTTGCATTTTCTTAAATACATTTTCTTTCCTTAGTAACTCTTTGTACCCCAGCTATGTAGACCAAGTTTGTTTTAGCCGAGACCAGCTGTGCTGCAGCAGGTCTCTCACAATTGTAGTAACTGTGTATCAACACGCTGGAATGCAGGCGTTAAATTGACGTTACAGGAAGTGACTGAAGCTAACAGTCTGAGCGGATATATCCATACCTGGTCAGAGAGAGCTCAGAGTATCTGACCAGGTGCAGATATAATCCGCTCAGACTGAGCCATATGAGTGGGTACGGATATATCCGTACCTGGGAGACAATGAGTTAATAAACCATCTTGTAAATCATGCTGATCTGTTCAGGCTTTTAATTAGGTTAGATAAGAGTATCTTCACTTGGGCACATACCAAAACTCTAACAGCTTGGCTGTTCTGTGTAGAGTGGGAATTTTTTGTTGAATTAATTTTGCAGATTGACATTGGTGCGAGTTTTATTAATTCAAGAACAATATCTGACTGTGCATGAGAAAGGCTGCGTGCACAAGGTTTGTAGGTTTGTAGCATATGTGTCCAAGGTGAAGGTTGTTCTTATTGCGTGTAAAAGCTCCAGGCAGATCTATCGCGTTTTACAAGACGGTTTACATGTGAAGAAAGATGTATTTCAAGTTCTGTGCAAGTTTTCAGCAGTTTTGCATGTTATTGATTTGCTTGCTGTGATGTTATTTTCTCGTGGATTTTTCTTTTTATATTTAGTCAAGTTTTGACTAAATATTTTAACATCGAGGGGGAATCGAAACGAGGGTATGGTGTATGTGTGTCTGTCTGTCTGTCTGTCTGTGCGTGTGTGTGTGTGTGTGTGTAGAGCGATTCAGACTAAACTACTGGACCGATCTTTATGAAATTTGACATGAGAGTTCCTGGGTATGAAATCCCCGAACGTTTTTTTCATTTTTTTGATAAATGTCTTTGATGACGTCATATCCGGCTTTTCGTGAAAGTTGAGGCGGCACTGTCACGCCCTCATTTTTCAACCAAATTGGTTCAAATTTTGGTCAAGTATTCTTCGACGAAGCCCGGGGTTTGGTATTGCATTTCAGCTTGGTGGCTTAAAAATTAATTAATGACTTTGGTCATTAAAAATCGGAAAATTGTAAAAAAAAATAAAAATTTATAAAACGATCCAAATTTACGTTTATCTTATTCTCCATCATTTGCTGATTCCAAAAACATATAAATATGTTATATTCGGATTAAAAACAAGCTCTGAAAATTAAATATATAAAAAGTATTATCAAAATTAAATTGTCGAAATCAATTTAAAAACACTTTCATCTTATTCCTTGTCGGTTCCTGATTCCAAAAACATATAGATATGATATGTTTGGATTAAAAACACGCTCAGAAAGTTAAAACAAAGAGAGGTACAGAAAAGCGTGCTATCCTTCTTAGCGCAACTACTACCCCGCTCTTCTTGTCAATTTCACCGCCTTTGCCATGAGCGGTGGACTGACGATGCTACGAGTATACGGTCTTGCTGAAAAATGGCAGCTACTTGACTAAATATTGTATTTTCGCCTTACGCGACTTGTTTTTTCTTCTCTTTTTTGTCCACCTTGACAGGTCACACCGGCTCTTTTTCTTTTTCTTCAGTTTATAGATTTTTTTGGTTTCTTTATTTTCTTGTGGGATTATGCAATGCTTGCCCTTGTGTACAATTTACTACTGTGCAAATGAAATATTTTGTGTACAGTAAATTTGAAGAACTCATAATGTGCTTGTATTTATGTTTGCATGAATAACTGCAGTTCATACTCTGTTCATAACGACGTTAACACCAAATAAAGAAAGGAATACTCTGTTCATTAGGCATAAATTAAGTTAAATGCATCTCAAACAATAAATAGCTGCACTGGATATCAAGATCGTTGTTCTGAAAAACTAAATTTGTACACTTGTTACCCTTTTGAAATCAGTGAGCACAGCGACTGATTTTGGGAAGGTATCTTCCTTCTTGTCATAACCATATGCCAAAGCGTAGATCTTTCAAGCCTTTACGTGTAATAAGAGCACATTCCCACTTCTCATTACTTTATTGTCCCATCGCTGGGAAATTCGGGTCGCTTCCTCCCAGTGGAAAGCTAGCAGCAACGGAGTCGCGCTACCCAGGTGTCTGCGTGTTTAGGTGTATTCAGCCACCTGCACTTATGGCAGAATGACCAAGGTCTTTTACGTGCCATTGTGATGACACGGGGGTGGGACATGGCTTCCGTCTCTGGGTCTGCACATAAAGTTGACCCGTGTCCGTCCCGGCCCGAATTCGAACCTGCGACCTTTCGATCACAAGTCCAGTGCTCTACCAACTGAGCTACCGGGCCCCCACTTGGACACATACCAACAATCAGCCCGGCTGCTTTCTGTGCAAAGTGGTTTTTGGCTCACGTAAGTGTAGCCTATGCGATCGTAACTTTGTCTGTGCGTGCGTGCGTGCGTGTGTATGTCTGTGGTTGAAACTCTAACATTTGAAGACGTCACATTACATTGACGTCACATTATGACGTAAGAGGGTTAGACGTCACGCGAAGGAAGTACTGAAAGTCTCGGTCATTATTATTTTGAGCGGTCCGAGACTAGTTGGCAGTCGTGTCCCTGTAAGTAGGCTACATGCAGACAGACAGATCTAGATCTAGTGTCTCGCTTTCTTGCACAGTTTCACCTATGCTCTTTCTGTGTGTGTGTGTGTGTGTTACTGTTTGTCGATTTCTTACGTGAGCCTTGATGGCTTCGCCTCTTTTTTTCCCAGAATTTATTTCATAACTGACACGATTCAATCTGTGGACATTAAATTCAGCAAAATAATATTGTTAGTCTGCGCAGGACTTAGCAGGCACTAGGCTGTGTCAGTGTGTGTCTAAGCGGAAAAATGTGGAAGACTTTTCCTATGTATATACAGGCCGTGACAGAATTGCTGTAGGCTACGTGATTTTTTTGCATGGGATTCAAGAATATATCTTTACACCTTCACCGTACTTCGTGGGTCGTGGATGACCCAGAGCCTTACAAAATCGACTTTATCTCTGAAACTTTTTGGAGTTTACCATTAGACCTTTCCATCGCCCATTTTTTAAAAGATTATCTTTGTAAACAAATAAACGATGACGTAATTTGAACTACACAGTCCGGATGACGTGGGTCGTGGACGACCCCATATGGAATTACGTAAGGAATGTTACATTGTTTATCCTTATTCGGATGACGTGGGTCGTGTACGACCCATACTCTGCAAAGAGGCAGCAAAATGTTTATCCCTATTCGGATGGAGTGGGTCGTGTACGACCCATACTTTTTACGTTGAATCCTTCTTTGGAAAGTGTGGGTCCTATACGACCCACATCATCCGGACCGTGTGATCCGGTGAAGGTTAAAGTGTCAGATGCATTGTGATTGATAGGCGTTAACTTTATACAGTTAATTACCACAGCTTACAAAAAACACATTTTCATCATTTTGTAGTAAGTGTACACACACACACACACACACACACACAGGCCCACGAGTGTTTTCAACAGTTTTAATATACACTGTACCTCAAGTACAAACAACTTCATGCTTTAGGCAACCTACACACACCTATTAATTAATGTTCAACATGACCTTCAGGTCAACTGATTCAGTTGAAACCAATGGCCTGTCCTTTCCAACATAAGTGAGGAGAATGCCCATCGGCTATCAAGATATGTGCTTTTTTTTTAACCCATTTAAAAGCTGCACACTGTTGTGGTGCATGTGTAGATACATGCATATGTGTTTATGTACGTGTGTGTGCGTGGTTGTGTGATAGTGCGTACATATGTGTGCCACAGTGTTCGCTTTCACCTACATAAATACAGCCACATCATACTTAACTCCTCCTGATTACATTCAAACACAAAGACACCCAAATAAACTGAATAGAAAGCATGGAAAATGTTAACCTTAAATGTTACATCTCGGATGAGTAAATAAATTCTTTAATAACATGAATATAAATCTTTAAAGAAATCCTGATTATAAGCTGACACACAAAGTTTGGGTACACCAAATGGATATTTTGCTCCGTTTTCTTTTTCAAACAGAAAAGAACAACAGTTTACTGGTGTGTATATCAAGTTACAGGGATTGCATTATGCAGGCTGGAACAAGAATACAAAAAAAGCAGAAAGCTGCCACCAGTTTGGAACACAGAGGTATTGTGCATTATACACACACATACTGCAGCCATCCCAGCTTTCTGTCTCGTCATGAGGGAACAAGAGAGATAGACATACTGCAGCCATCCCAGCTTTCTGTCTCGTCATGAGGGAACAAGAGAGATAGACATACTGCAGCCATCCCAGCTTTCTGTCTCGTCATGAGGGAACAAGAGAGATAGACATACTGCAGCCATCCCAGCTTTCTGTCTCGTCATGGGGGAACAAGAGAGATAGACATACTGCAGCCATCCCAGCTTTCTGTCTCGTCATGGGGGAACAAGAGAGATAGACATACTGCAGCCATTCCAGCTTTCTGTCTCGTCATGAGGGAACAAGAGAGATCGACAGAGAAACACAGCGACAGACAGTTCAGTTGCACTCTTGGCAGAATCATTCTGGTCAATATCAGTGTGCCTGCACATACATACTGCACTGCAGTCACAATAAATACAAAATAGCTCTCAAAACAAAGTGAGAGAAACTAGTTTGTAGAAAAACAGTAAATGCGTATCAATGCCATGACATGATCATAAAACAAAACACACATGTCATCTACTTCGGCAAACTTAACATCACTAATCAATGTTAAGTAAAATCAATAAATGGTCATATACAATGTTTGTAAACTAACCTAATGCAAAACATCACCATAATCTCTCACAGTACTCTATGACAATAGACTAACCTAAAACAACCCAACAGTCCAAGCAAGAGCTTTAACTGTTCATGCAATCACACAAACACACACAAAACAAAAACAATGCCACTGCGTATAAAAGGTGTTATTCACTCTTTTCAAAACAAAAACCACCTTTTTCTTTATCTGAAAACAAAAGCAACCACAATCAATGAAACACCAAGCAAAATCTGACTTCTGTTGCTCTGAAAAATGACTAGCATTTTTGACTTAATTCACTTTAGGTGTGAAATGGAGAAGAAGATTCACCACATACAGATGTTTGTCAAAATCAGGCAACCTCAACAAGAACGATGAGGCTTTCAAAAATCTAAGAAATTCTTTGAAATGGAGAATGGGGGCCCTGCATGTAGCTCAGTGGGTAGAGCACTGGAGTTGTGATCTGAAGAGTTATCCATGTCCAAACCCTGTGTCAGCACTTGAGTGTCAGGTGGTTGATTACACCCAAACTGACATGCACACACCTCTGTAGCGCAACTCTTGTTGCTGCTAGCTTTTTTTCACTGGGAGGAAGCAACCCCAATTTCTCACTGATGGGACTTTTCAAGTAATGGAGAAAAAAAAAAAAAAAAAAAAAGTATTTCGATGAAGCTGCCAAAATAATGGCACTCAGATATGCAGAGATTGCAAAACGAAACAAAAATCAAAGCCTTGCGATGCATCAAGTAATGACTAACATAGAAAAATCAAGAAATCAACAAATACATGAAAATGGATGACTAATCTAAAAGGAGCTTTACAAGTTTTCTCCCTGATCATTACGTGTATAAGGGAATGTCAAAAGTAAGGCATCTAAAATAATTCTTCTCCAAGCAAGACAATTTCCGGAAATAACTTTTTGTTACGATGTGTTAAAGAGTTGTCCTCTTTGAGGATGAGACAAGCAAAAGAGCTCCACAGTGATCACTGTTGCCTCAGCTTCAAGGGACACAACTCTTCTACAGCCAAGACCGTGCAACAGAGTTACTTTCAAACATTATTTTGGTCTATTCTATAGTTGTAAACAGCATTCAAACACTAGAAAGAATGTCATATTATTTGCAAACACTACACTCTCTCACACTGGACAAGAAAAGAATGAAGAAAACCGGAAAAGCAATATAGACTTTGCGGCATCAGAGTTCAAAGTAAACGCACACACTGAGAAATGAAAACAAGGAAAGGCAACTCACTTAAAAATCAAACAGCAGAGGGCCATGAGTTCGCTTTATACAATATAAAACTCTGTCAAAAGGTATATCCTTTTTCTTGATCACAGCTTCAACATTACAAAATCAAACTGGTCTGACATATCAAAAGGACAATAAGAAAGAAAGAAAGATGATGATTTCTTAATACAAAGAAATGTCAAGGAAAATTATCTCTGAGAGAGACTCTAAAAACAAATGACATGCAAACTTGGTACTGCACATGTAATATCTACATAAATGAGAGGCACAGGATTTGCAGCCAGGCAATACAACAAATCCTATGAGGTCAAAAGACCAAATTATACACAATTTCAGTCAGGCACAATTATGCTCACTTTCAAAAAAACAATCTTGGGACTTCCTTTTGTTCAGTGTGAAGATACACCTATGTACTGACTTTGTTCACTTTCATAACAATTAAACCCACCTGGGGACTCCCTTTTGTGTGTTAATACACCTATGTATTGACCTTGTTTAATTTCAAAACAAACCCACCAGGGGACTACCTTTTGTTCAGTGTGATGATACACCTTTGTATTGACTTCATTCACTTTAAAAACAAACCCACCTGGGGACTACCTTTTGTGTGTTAATACACCTATGTATTGACTTTGTTCACTTTCAAAACAAACCCACCTGCATGGGGATTACTGTACATTTTGCTCAGTGTAAAGATCAACCTACGTAATGACTTTGTTCACTTTCAAATCAAACCTACCTGGGGACTTCTCTCTTGTTACATGTGTGACGAAACTTATTTTTCCAATGTGAGAATAAACATTACGTACTTTGTTCAATTTCATGGAGAAATGAACACATCTAACAGAAAATCCTTGCTTCAGGAGTAAAAATTAATTGAGGAAGAAAAACTTTTGACCGAGATTGGCTTTCTATGTAGCTTTGTCTCTGATATTAGGTATGCTAAAAGGGCCCTAAACTAAGAACATGTAAATTGAAACTGAAAAACAGCACATTTAACTTTCTATACACTTTTGAATTATTAGTTTAGGCAGAATTATTTTTGATCAGGAACGGAAGCTCATTGTTGATGAGGTTTGACGGACCAAGATGATTGTTTCTGTGGTATCCTGCTCTGTACAGTGGTACCTGCCATGTGTGGCCCCTCTGATGAGAGGACACCTCCCTTAAAAGGACACATTCTGGGGTCCCTTTGTCTATGATCTCTACCAAAGTATACCTGTCATGACAGGCCACCTGCAATGTAGGGACACGTTCAGCTGGTCCCAAGGGTGTCCTTTCATCACAGGTACCACTGTACTAATATGTATGCAGGTACAAGTTTACATGAGACTTTTCTCAAATCATTTTTCAGTTATCGATTAACATGAACAGTTAAAATTACTGTTCATAGGGCTCAATTTCTTTTGAAGGACTTGGTTGTTCTCAGAGCTGAGATTTATACTGACTTGATGCACCATGTATCACAGGCTACTGCATACTATTTACATAAATACATATTCATTAGAAGAGTTCAACACTTCAACAGTCTAAAGATTTAAATACAGTTCAACCTGTGTATAACGACCATCAAAGGGAATAACCAAACGTGCATGGAGCATCACTACTATGGACAGTTGCATATCTATATAAAAATCATAAATAAAAACTCCCGAGGGATCTTTTGGGGTGGGTAAATGACCACTATGTAGAGGTGGTCTCTATATCAAGTTCGACTGTACCCTTAAAAATCATGCACAAAACATGTTTAAACATAAGTAATTAGCCCTAATAACACACTCAAAGAGACATGTATTCATGAAAAGAATTCAACTCTTTAAAGGTTTTCAAAAGAAGAAACAAACGATTCAAATACCCTTCAAAATCATGCACAAAACAACCCAATTGTAGACAGAAAGCACAATGAATATTTGCAGGGTTGATCTTTACTCTTCACGATGAGACTTGTTAACCTCAGTGGAAGCAGCCCTCAGAGTTATTCCATTCCTCACAAAATGTGCACACACATTCAGTTGGAAAAAAACCATTGCCATCACTTTACGTTTGGGATCCATCCTCCTGAAGTTTATGATAATGCTGGCTTTCACAGTCACACTGACTCTCAAAGGTTGGGAGGAGGGAAGGGGGGGTGGGGGAGATAGGTGAGACTTGGGCTCTTGTGATGTTCTGTGCACCGATATGCAACATTGTAAAGCTGGCCTATGTGAAGTGATTGCACATTCAACATGAACTGTGTTCAGTACAACAGTCTCACTATCTAAACATATCTTTCTTCTCGATCACGTCAATCATCACAGATCTGTGCAGGTTTTTACTTAGTACAAGGAGATCCAGTCACCAGGACACAGACATATTAACTCATTGTCTCCCAGGTACGGATATATCCGTTCCCACTCATATGGTTCTATCTGACTTAGTACGGATATATCCGTACACACAGTCACTTCAGTCGCTTCCTGTTACGTCGATATAACGCCTGCATTCCAGGGTGTTGCTACACAGTTTCTACAATTCTGAGTGACCTGCTGCAGCACAGCTGGTCTCGGCTAAAAAAAACTTGGTCAACATAGGTGGGGTAGAAAGTGTTAAACATCAACAACCGGCTCTTACCGTCTCAGCATGAGTAGCGAGTTTTTGCTGAATTAATTTTACAGTGTAAAACAGCTGTCAGTCAAGTTAAGAAATTAATTCAGCAAAAAGACGGGCCCGTTGGACTAGTGGATAAAACACTGGCCTTCTGTGTGCAAGGTTCAGGGTTCGAATCCCAACCACGCTTGTAAGGTTAAGGGTGGAGATTTTGTTCTGATCTCTCAGGTCAACTTATGAGCAGACCTGCTCAATGTTCCACTCCGCGCAGAAATGAGCCAGGCTGTTGATATTGGGTCAGTGTGCACGTGGAAGGGTGGAAGGCTGCCCTTGGCACATGTAACAGCCACGACTGATATGATGGCTTGCACACTGGACTACACAGGGAGGAGGGTCTCTTTCAGTATAACAGTCCCGAGCTATTTCAAAGCGATTGTGACTGACAAGAACTGACTATAGTTTTACCACCAGCTGTTTCAAATTCAGTTGGAAATTGTAATCAAGCCGTCATGGACTATATAAAAATGAAATTATAGTCATGGCATGGCCACAAAACAAAACAAAACAATAACATTCTGAATATAATACCTGAAGCACAAAACATTCCTGGTCAATAAAAACCAAAAAAAGAAGAAGATAAACCAAGTAAGGAAGAAGATAAACCAAGTAAAGAAGAAGATAAACCAAGGAAGAAGATAAACCAAGTAAGGAAGAAGATAAACCAAGTAAGGAAGCAGTTACGGTACTCTCAACAATGCAAGAAGAAAACAACGAAATCAGCAATTACAAATATACATTTTTCTGCAGATGACTCAGACAAAAGATTCCTTGTCTTTATCTGGCTTGACACCACCCCCTTCATAACGGATTTCGGAACCAGACCTAGAGCGCGAGGGCCCGGCGGTCTGAGCATGTGCCTGCCACAACTCTTGGTCCCCCACACTCCCCACCGAGTGGCGCGGGGTTCCAATCCCTGAGCTCTCGGCCCCTGCACAGTCCAAGGTCTCACTCTCCATGGTGATGGTGGTCTGAGCCAGCGAGCTCTCATCGTCGCTCCCCACAGAGAACACTGGGCGGGGGGTGGGCGGGACTTCCACCGTCACTTGTGTTTGATGGACCGGAGAGTGTGAATGCTGGGAAGGAGCGAAGATGGGTCGGTCCCAGGGAGACACTGACTCCGCATCCTGCGGGTTTTCTGCAGGCAGCACGGAGGAGGCTTCCGAGTGCATGGGCATCAGCGCGATCCTGTCAGCGTTGTGTTCGCCCCCTTCCTCGTCAAAGTGGTGGTGCTGGTTGTCGGGGTGGCGATGGTGGTCAAAGACACTGATGATGGGCCGGGTGATCTTGCCCAGCCCCGTCGACAGCTGCTTGAAGAGGTGTCGGTGTCTGTGGGGGTCGGGTTCACCTTCGCTCAGGTCTTCCACCGTCTCACCTACCGCGGCGGTGGGCAGCTGCATGTCAGAGGGGAAGGAGGACTGCAGGAGGAAGGGGGACGAAGGATCAGCAGCTTCAGCACCTTCAACGTCGCTACTCCGCGGAGCGTCCAGGACCGTGATCAGGCTGCTCAGGTTGGTGTGCTCATTAATGATGGTGGGTGGATGGTCTGATGACGGCACTGATGATTGATTGGACGCTGTGGTCGGTCGGGAGGCCTCGGCGGTGCTCAGGCTGGCCGGGAGGGTCATGTCCTCGAGACTCAGGTCGTCCAACACCGCTTCATCGCCGTCAGAGTCCTCCGAAAACTCCTCCAGCGCTTCGTGGAGAATGGCCGCCTCATAGCTCAGTTGCTTGATGATGCTGTCGTTCCGACGCATCTTCCGTCCTCTGCTCCCCAGCATGACACGTTCCTGCTGATACTTGTTGCCCGGCCTCTCCCTGCTGCTGGCATTGCTTTCTTTCCCCGACACGGCTGGCGTAGAAGTGGTGGTTCGGACAGAGGCCGAGTTGTTGTTGGGACCGTCCGCCGGAGATTCCGCGTTGAGGAGACATCCATCCCACTCCCGCAGGGATAGTATGGCCGCCTTGAAAAGCTGCCAGTCTCCGAAGCGCATCTGCAGAACGGTGCGCAGTTCGTCTAGGTCGCAGTTCTGAAGGACAAGGCCTCTGATGTTGTTTTCACGCACGCGCTGGGTGTAGGAGCCCATAACGTCAGGGGTAACCCCCTTGAGCAAGGCGATGAGCGAACACACACCCTCCACGTCCCGCTCACTCCAGTGGGCTAGCTGGCTGGCATCCTGAAACACCACACAACACCTTTTAGTTGGGATGATTCCAATCTTACCAGATCATCGTTAAGTCCGCTGGAACACCCCTTTTAAAACCTAAAAATCTGAGAAAATCAGGTCTGAAAAATGATGATGTTGTAAAATGGAGGTTAATTTACAGGGGTTCTCAACATAAAATGTGAACAAACAAGGTCTTGAAAGGTAGGAAATCTTATATTGGGGGGGGGGGGGGGGTCTTAAAAGGGGCATTCCACTGTAAGCCTTCAGCCTTCAACACAAGACGTTTCTGCAACAACTGCTATCTCTCTGTCTGTGTCCAAACTTTCCCGCAGCATGAGGCGTCTGATAAACATTGTGTCTGTAACAGGTGTGTGTGTGTGTGTGTGTGTGTGTGTGTGTGTGTGTGTGTGTGTGTGTGTGTGTTTGTGTGTGTGTGTGTGTCTGTGCGTGTGTGCATGCGTGCGTGTGTGTGTGTACAGCCAATACTCACAGAGAAGAAGACGGAGGGGTGTGGTCTGGAGGGAGACGTATAGGAAGACAGAGACATGCCGGACGGCGCCATATTGGGACCCACACTGTGCTGCATCTGGCCAAAGCCTCCCATCGTGCTTCCTCCCATCATATTGGCTCCCATCATGTTGGATCCCATCATGCCCGGTATATAACCGCCGCTGGGCAGGCGAGAACCCACCAGACGACTAGGGGAGGACCCTTGCGGGGCGGGACGGATTCCGGACAGTGTGGAGAGGGTGTCAGCTGTGCCGATGGAAGATGATGGTGGTGGTGGGGGGAAGGGCGGAGCAAAAGGGTACATCCCCCCCATCGTGTTTATCTCTTGGCGCATGATTTCGTTCTGGTGTTCCGTCTCTGGAAGAGACAAGGATGGTTACAATTTACATGAAACAAAAATGGAATTCAACGCCTACACAGGCAAGTTCCTGTTTTTGTCTTCTTATTATTCGTTAGTCCATCCACAAGGTCATGTAAGTATTTCATTACATTTACTAAACGTTCCATAAACTTTTTCCTTTTAAACTTCCATAAAATAAAAAATAAATTAAAAAAACACAGTGGGATGAGCTTAAAGAACAACCAAGTATCTAGTCAGGCACCAAAGGACAAAGTCCTAATTGGAATACATGTATTAGAAAGTCTAGAACAGCCACCTATAGATAACTGCCAACATTCAAACAAAACACCTTGCCCATATCATTTATTCAAGGTGATACAAAAATTGCACTGTTTGTTGCTGACCTCTGATGAGTTTTCGCAGGTAAGGGTCAAGGTTGATGGTGCAAGGTAAGAACTTGCGAAGGTCGCCAACATTCAGACGCGGCAGGCTGGCTGACTGGCTGGACAGGAAGGCTTCAAGCTTGCGAGCGTTGCGGTCAATTTCAAGCAACGGCTCGGACTCCTTGGTCATAGGAATACGTGGTAATACCCTGTGGGCACAAAATAACAGACTGATCAACACTTTCAACAGTATCAGTATTTTATAATATAACAACAAACACACCGAAAAAGGGAGATACGGGCCTGCATCCCCTACCCCTCCTACATACACATGGGCACGCTAAACACACAGACCAACAGACCCACACACACACACACACATACCCACACCAAAAAACACACATACAAGTGTTTGGAAACACGTGTATCAGCACAAACCATTTAACCCTGCATGACAAGCATGACAAATACTAAAACAAGAATGGTTATTTTATGGAATGTTTTAATAATTGGCACAACAATACAAAACAAAATGACGAGAATTTCAAGACCTGACTCATGTAAATTTACAGAGGTCAACAAAAGAATATGACCATAATGTTTTTGTGAAAGGCTCAGAAAACTTCCAAAAGTTAGCATCACACGAACATTACCGCTCCAGGGATCATGTATTGGTGAGATAAGAGCCTTCTGAAAGCAAGAATTTAAATCTCCTCATCTTCAGACCCTCTACTGAGAGGTCCAAGAACCCTCAAACGATTAATCCATTTGCTGCCTGTAGAACGCCAGCTGACGTCCTGGGTAATTTGCCTTAACGGGCAACAAACCGTTCAATAAACAACAGAAGAAGAAGAAGAAAGACAAAACAAAAACAATGTGTGTGTGTGTGGTGTATTAATTTATATATCAAGGGCACACTGTAAGTTGAAGAAGAAGACGGGCGCAGCGGCGTGGTGGTAAAACGTCGGCCTCCTAATCGGGAGGTCGTGAGTTCGAATCCCGGTCGCTGTCGCCTGGTGGGTTAAGAGTGGAGATTTTTCCGATCTCCCAGGTCAACTTGTGTGCAGACCTGCTAGTGACTTAACCCCCTTCGTGTGTACACGCAAGCACAAGACCAAGTGCGCACCGAAAAGATCCTGTAATCCATGTCGGAGTTCGGTGGGTTATGGAAACACGAAAATACCCAGCATGCCTACTCAACAAAAGCGGAGTGAAGCTGACTATGCTCTCAGAGTATAGTTTGGGGAACCCAAATGGGCAAACGAGCTCACACGTAACCAGAAAATTTTGAAACGCTGAAGAAGAAGAAGAAGAACAAGAAGGGCAAAGCCCATACGACTCACATGCTTTACACATTTTTCCTACCAAAATACATGTGACCTTGACCCAAGGTCAAGGTCATCCAAGGTCATGCAACACAAAGCTGTTAATTCAAGACATAGGAAGTACAATGGTGCTTATTGGCTCTTTCTACCATGAGATATGGTCACTTTTAGTGGTTCACTACCTTATTTTGGTCACATTTCATAAGGGTCAAAGTGACCTTGACCTTGATCATATGTGACCAAATGTGTCTCATGATGAAAGCATAACATGTGCCCCACATAATTTTTAAGTTTGAAACAGTTATCTTCCATAGTTCAGGGTCAAGGTCACTTCAAAATATGTATACAATCCAACTTTGAAGAGCTCCTGTGACCTTGACCTTGAAGCAAGGTAAACCAAACTGGTATCAAAAGATGGGGCTTACTTTGCCCTATATATCATATATAGGTGAGGTATTCAATCTCAAAAACTTCAGAGAAAATGGGAAAAATGTGAAAAATAGCTGTTTTTTAGGCAACATTTATGGCCCCTGCGACCTTGACCTTGAAGCAAGGTCAAGATGCTATGTATGTTTTTTGGGGCCTTGTCATCATACACCATCTTGCCAAATTTGGTACTGATAGACTGAATAGTGTCCAAGAAATATCCAACGTTAAAGTTTTCCGGACGGACGGACGACTCAGGTGAGTACATAGACTCACTTTTGCTTCGCATGTGAGTCAAAAACAACCAGCAAACAATGTGTGTGTGTGTGTGGTGTATTCACTTTTACATCAAGGGCACCCTGTAAGTTGTCAAAATAAATAAAACTAATGCTTTTCTGCAAATATGTCCTGGCAGTGAACAGGTTAAAAGCTGGGGGTTCCGAGACCCGCTAGGTGGAGCGTGAGTGGGGAGCGTCAGTGTGGAGCGTGAGTGGGGAGCGTCAGTGTGGAGCGTGAGTGGGGAGCCCTGCAGTGTGTGACGGGCACAGTGGATAAGACGTTGGCCTCCTAATTGGAAAGTCGTGAGTTCAAATCTCGGCCGCGGCCGCCTGGTAGGTTAAGGGTGGAGATTTTTCTTTCTTTCTTTATTTGGTGTTTAACGTCGTTTTCAACCACAAAGGTTATATCGCGACGGGGAAAGGGGGGGAGATGGGATAGAGCCACTTGTTAATTGTTTCTTGTTCACAAAAGCACTAATCAAAAAATTGCTCCAGGGGCTTGCAACGTAGTACAATATATTACCTTACTGGGAGAATGCAAGTTTCCAGTACAAAGGACTTAACATTTCTTATATACTGCTTGACTAAAATCTTTACAAACATTGACTATATTCTATACAAGAAACACTTAAAAGGAGAAACAGAATCCGTTAGTCGCCTCTTATGACATGCTGGGGAGCATCGGGTAAATTCTTCCCCCTAACCCGCGGGGGGGTGGAGATTTTTCTGATCTACCAGGTCAACTTATGTGCAGACCTGCTAATGCCTTATCCCCCTTCGTGTGTACACACAAGCACAAGACCAAGTGCGCACGGAAAAGATCCTGTAATCCATGTCAGAGTACGGTGGGTTATAGAAACACAAAACTACTCAGCATGCCTACTTAATAGTCAGAATGTTGACCCTGGGCGTCTAATGGAAGAAGAAGAAGAAGAAGAAGATGGAGCGTCAGTGGGGAGCCCTGCAGTGAGTGACAAAAGCAGCTCACCTCTGATACAGAGTGCAGAGAGAGGTGCTGTTGTCCAGCACCTCCGCCTCCTCAAAGAAATAGATGATCCAGGACACGCGGTAAGGCCACTGCTCTATAATGTTGATCCACGCCGCCAGGCGATGCCACTTGAAATCTATGTTGTATGCTCGTAGCAAGCGAGCTGAAATCAAACAGGGGAGCATGACATTAGGAAGCAAATCTGAAGAGCAGAAAAACAACAAGTCGCGTAAGGCGAAAATACAACATTTAGTCAAGTAGCTGTCAAACTCACAGAATGAAACTGAATGCAATGCAACGCAGCAATACTCGTAGCATCGTCAGTCCACCGCTCATGGCAAAGGCAGTGAAATTGACAAGAAGAGCGGGGTAGTAGTTGCGCTGAGAAGGATAGCACGCTTTTCTGTACCTCTCTTCGTTTTAACTTTCTGAGCGTGTTTTTAATCCAAACATATCATATCTACAGTAAAACCTGAGTCTAGCGAACCCTTGTTGTAACGGCCACCTGCTACATACGGACAGTTTATCATGGCACGAACACGATTTCAACAATAACTAACCTTTAACGGGCGGACACCTGCCACTTACGGACGCGGACACGATTTTTCGGACCGTAGGAAGTGTAAACACTGTCACAAACGGACACAACGTACATAAAAACGCAACTTCGAAAACTCGACTGTTATGCAGTCAGTGCTCGGCAGCCGTAGCCGTAGCACAAATGGTTGTTGATTGGTTGTCCTGTCCCTTTTCTGACCAATCAGTGGCTTGTTTAGATGGAGACCCACTTTCGCTCACTCACTTTCGCTTCGCTCACTTTCGCTTTTCCGCATTGTGGATACAGTCACAACCAAAAGCAACAGTAGACTACTGTGTTTGAAAATGGAATCTCCAGCAGGAAAAAGAAAAGCGTTGACTTTAGAGCAGCGTGTCGCTGCCTTGAAAAAAACTAGATAGCGGCCAATCATGCCGAGATGTGGCGAAGGAGATGGGATGTGGTAAAACAGATCGCGAGGATCAAATCGGAAAAAGAAGACGTGATGATCTCTCTATCTTTGTAAGCTATCGTTCGAAGGAAACAATAGTTAACACAGCTAAATTTTTGGTCCATGCATTTATGCTGAGACTAGAAAAACTGAATGAAACAAGAGCTGACCCAATTTGGTCGAGACACACTGCGGAATTTCCCATTGAATGACTGATGAAGAGTCAGCTATTTTTAGCTTTGTGACGTCCGACTTGCGTAAGTTTGAATGCACAGTGTGTGTAGGGAACGGGGTAGGTTGGGGGGGGGGGGGGGGGGGGGGGGATGTTGTTGTTGTTGTTGTTTGCTACATGTATCATTTGTTTACTCACATTTTCAGTGAGTCTCATGTTCAATCCAATAAATACATACTACAGGACTGACAAAAAGTGTCTTGTTCATTTTACGTGCTCTTTGTAAAATATTGCCCATGGCCCCTCCACCTGTGAAGAAGGGACACCTGTCTAATAGGGACACTATTACCATTCCCCAAGGGTGTCCGTTAAAGACAGGTTTTACTGTATATGTTTTTGGAATCAGGAACCGACAAGGAATAAGATGAAAGTGTTTTTAAAATGATTTCGAAAATTTAATTTTGATCATAATTTTTATATTTTTAAGTTTCAGAGCTTGTTTTTAATCCAAATCTAACATATTTATATGTTTTTGGAATCAGAAAATGATGGAGAATAAGAGGAATGTAAATTTGGATCGTTTTATAAATTTTTTTTTTTTTACAATTTTCAGATTTTTAATGACCAAAGTCATTAATTAATTTTTAAGCCACCAAGCTGAAATGCAATACCGAAGTCCACGCTTCGTCGGAGATTACTTGACCAAAATTTCAACCTATTTGGTTGAAAAATGAGAGCGTGACAGTGCCGCCTCAACTTTCACGAAAAGCCGGATATGACGTTATCAAAGACATTTATCAAAAAAATGAAAAAAACCTCTGAGGATATCATACCCAGGAACTCTCATGTCAAATTTCATAAAGATCGGTCCAGTAGTTTAGTCTGAATCGCTCTACACACAACACACACATACACCACGACCCTCGTCTCGATTCCCCCCTCTACGTTAAAACATTTAGTCAAAACTTGACTAAATGTAAAAACATAAGCACACAGGAAATAATGAAATAGCCCCCCTTTCAAGTCCCCTGGTTTAAGACCACAATTTCTCACATTTTCTGTTTATAACCTCTGTAAATTTACCCCCATTGTGAGACTCCCTCCTTTTTAAGACCTAATTTTCTGACATTTTGTAGAGGTCTTAATAGGGGTCTTTACATTTTTGTAAAGCACACACACACATACATACATACATACATCTCACTTGTGTCTCAGGCCATGGCCTGCCCCCCTCTCTACATGTGCAACACACACACACACACAGGACTGGGTGGCCGAGTGGTAACGCACTTGCGCTCGGAAGCGAGAGGTTGGGAGTTCGACCCTGGGTCAGGGCGTTAGCAATTTTCTCCCCCCTTTCCTAACCTAGGTGGTGGGTTCAAGTGCTAGTCTTTCGGATGAGACGAAAAACCGAGGTCCCTTCGTGTACACTACATTGGGGTGTGCACGTTAAAGATCCCACGATTGACAAAAGGGTCTTTCCTGGCAAAATTGTATAGGCATAGATAAAAAATGTCCACCAAAATACCCGTGTGACTTGGAATAATAGGCCGTGAAAAGTAGGATATGCGCCGAAATGGCTGCGATCTGCTGGTCGATGTGAATGCGTGATGTATTGTGTAAAACATTCCATCTCACACGGCATAAATAGATCCCTGCGCCTTGAGTCCGAGTCTGGAGATACGCGCGCGATATAAGACTTCATATAACATCATATAACACACACACACACACCTGTGACAGACACAATGTTCATCAGACGCCTCATGCTGCGGGGGTTGATGTCGCTGAAGTAGTCGTTGCGAGCGAAGGTGTTGGATAGGTCATAGGACGAGGTGTAGATCTGTGGCTGTGACCCCGACAGAGTGTCGGAGCGACCTTTTCTCCGTGCTCCCGACTTGTTCCCCTCCAGGCTTGAGGTAGAGATCACAGACTCTTGCTGTTCATGAGACAGCCACAAGATGATAGCATACTATATATACAGTCTATATAGATGAAGGCTCGAGATAAAGAGACCACTGACTCATGCTGTTTGTGAAACAGAACACACAAAACTTCATAAAGGTACACCCACAGACAGGCATACACACTCAAAATGCAACATTAAAACGTTGAGGTCCAATGATAACCCCACCTAAATGAACCTGTCAACACCCAACTTCTCTCAATCCCCCTGTCTGAGAAGTATCTTTTCCGCTACGCTTGAAAATCCTGACAAGTGATTTGGGGAAAACTTCTACTCACAGGCCCCAGCTTGGCCACGGTTCTGTCGCGGTCCTCGTGGACGCTGTCGTGATGCTGCATGCGCAGGCCCTGCGTCTGCAGGTAGAAGGGCAGGTGCACCACGTTGCGCAGGTAGTCAAAGCCGTTGACGTTGGAGTCCTGGTAGTTGGACTTGAGGTTGTGCTCGATGCCCTTGATGATGATGTGGGGGTCCACCGCCAGGATGGTGATGTACGGAGCGTTTTCGTCGCAGAACAGCGACTTGACCGTGTCCAGAACTTGTAGCACCTGGGGACAAAACCCCACAGGAAGCTGTATGTAAGTTTCTGCTCTAATCTTCAAACATGTATATTGTAAAAATAGTGATTTGACTGTGTCCAGAACCAGTAGCACCTGGGAAAAAAAGGCGAAATTCCTGCCTTGATGAAACATTTGGTAATTTTCCCTCTTCAAACATTACAGTGAAACCATCCCTTTACTACCTCCAAAAATCTGAGAAAATCAGATCTTGAAAAGGAGGGAGTCTTAAAATAGAGGTAAATTTTCAGAGATTATGAACAGCACAAAAAAACACCTGAAAAAGCATGTTTTTTAAAAGAAAGAAATCTTAGGATAGAGGTACATTTATTATTATTATTTATTTATTAGTGAGTATTTCTATGCACACACCCTCCCAGAGGGGAGGCTCATGGCGTTTACAATATGCCGTGTGAGATGGAATTTTTTACACAATATATCACGCATTCACATCGGCCAGTAAATCTCAAGCGTGTTAGGCGAGTAAATACTTTTCACGGCCTATTATTCCAAGTCACACGGGTATTTGGTGGACATTTTTATATATGTCTATACAATTTTGCCAGGAAAGACCCTTTTGTCAATCGTGGGATCTTTAACGTGCACACCCCAATGTAGTGTACACGGGACCTCGGTTTTTCGTCTCATCCGAAAGACTAGCACTTGAACCCACCACCTAGGTTAGGAATGGGGGGAGAAAATAGCGGCCCGACCCAGGGTCGAACACGCAACCTCTCGATTCCGAGCGCAAGTGCGTTACCACTCGGCCACCCAGACCACGACCATTTACAGAGGTTATGAACAAAAAATCAGAAAAATCAAGGTCTTACAAAGGACAAAGGGGGAAGTCTAACAATGGGGTTCCATTGTACCTTGCTTTGTTCGCAGCTGTCCAGGCCGTCGACAATGACCACGAGGCGTGTCTGGTCGGCGGTGAAGGCGTCCATGCACAGGATCATGCGACTCATCAGCTCCACCTCGTGCTTGAGGCGCTGCAGGAAGCCGTCCATCTTCAGCGTGTCCACCTGCAACAACAAGCATTTTGTATACGTTTGAGGGGGGGCTTACATGTAGGGTTGTAAAGGCACACAATAGTGGAGAATGGTGGTGAAAGCGAGATCATCAGCCTAGCTTCAACACAAGCCATTTCTGCAACAACTGCTATCTCTCTTGTCTCCAAACTCACCTGCTTAGCAGCTTTCAATACAGGACATTTCTGCAACAACTGCCATCACTCAGTCTTAAAATCTCTAAGAAAGACATATGCACTTCATGTATTTGTATGGATGTGTGTTTGTCAAACTCTCAGTCTTTCTGTTCCACCATAAACCCTTCCACCCCTCCCAACCCATACCCACTCCCTCACCCTCCCTCACCCTCCCAACCCCTCACCCTCCCAACCCCTCCCAAACTACCCACCTGATCAGCAGCCTTCATCACACGCCGTTTCTGGGAGGACACGAGGGCCATCAGCGTCTGGGCCCAGGTGTAGATGTTGCCCACTAAGGTCAAGGTCAAGACGCAGGCGATGGCGATGAGGATGCCGTCCACGGCGATATACTCTTTGATGCGGAACTGCACCAACAGCGCGACGCCGGCAGCGATACAGCACAGCACCAACAGGACCAGCACAAAGTAGGGAATGCAGCACATCGACTTGAAGCGTCCCTTCTTGTGCACATCTGGAGGTGGTAAAAAAATGATGGTATTGCATGGTTATGGTATTGCATGGTTATGGTATTGCATGGTTATGGTATTGCATGGTTATGGTATTGCATGGTTATGGTATTGCATGGTTATGGTATTGCATGGTTATGGTATTGCATGGTTATGGTATTACATGGTTATGGTATTGGATGGTTATGGTATTGCATGGTTATGGTATTGCATGGTTATGGTATTGCATGGTTATGGTATTACATGGTTATGGGAAGAGTTACAATGGAGCGAGGAACTTTTAAAGGATACTCTTAGTAAACAATCAAAAAAAAGTTCACATAGGAAAACGCGAAAAGAATGTTTTTATTTATAACAGTTCTTCTTCTTCAGAAAACAGAAGGTGTTTTCACCTCTGAGATGATCTTATTCACAAAAGGGAGAGGACTCTGGCAGCCCGTTTGTTTTTAAGGGAAGACACCACAGTGAAAAAAGTGATTTTTTTGTTCCCTGGTCATTTCCATTTTCTTTCTGATTCTGGATTTTGAACCTCTTCTGGTTACTCTGATGTACTGATTTTAGATCAGAATTAATCATAAACGGTCAAAACGGCTAAATAAACAATGTATGTGTATGCAATTGTGTATTGAACAAACACAAAACAGCAAAAAAATGCGTATGTTTGAGAGGTGACTGCGAGTCAAACACATCGTCAACGGTGGTCACGTTAGCATGACTGGAATGAGTTGTCTTTTCTTTGCTACGATCAGTTCATACCGCGGACAACGGGAATTTCCGTTTACGGGTTTCGCGCCGTTAGTAACAGCAACTAGAAGACATTCCAATGAGCCGAAGAGAACCGATGAAGATTCCGGGAAATTCCGTATGAGCAATTTTCGCTGCTGACCAATCGAATCGCGGATATTAAACTTCGTTTATGCTCGGTCTCGTTCGGTTCGATTCGGCCTTCCCAGAATGCAATATTCTTCATTTCCGCCAGATCTTGCCAAAGGCGATGTGAAATATCTACAGCTGCGATTTTCCTGGGATATCTTTGTGGAAACTTCAGTTAAATACACGTTTTGCCCCGATTTCAGTGCTTGACACGCAAAGGAGATGATTATCGAGTAAAATCAGATCAGTTGTAGAGGCTGGCGTGACGGAAGTTTAAAAAGAAAGTGCGAGTCGATAGTGTCGTCTGCTATTGCTACGAACGAATCGGAAGATCAAGTTTGTGCATTCTTCTTCGTCCAGAATGAAAATTGGCTGGAAACTATGCTGCTGCCCTTGCAACAGCTGGGACGGAGCAAGAAATCACCATCGGTGGTGTACGTTTGAAGCACGTTGCCATGAGTGTTTTGAGCCACGACTTATTTTAGAGTTGCTGAGCGGAATGCGTACGGCAATAAGGACAACACGGAGTTCGCCATTTATAGCGACGAGAAGGCAGACCCTATATCTTTTCTCTGGAAAAAGCAAATTAACTGCTTAGAAAAAGAACAATCAATACAAAAATGACTTTGTTCAGCCATGGTGCAACACCATGCATCTCCTGGGAAATCTGGTGCAGTTGAATACTAGCCCAAGCAGAGCAGGGAAGATTCCAAGCAGCTGATAAGCAAGATGGTAGCAGGTAGGTAATTTTTTCTTCTTTTGACAAACATGTAGAAGTTTATATATTTGTTTGGTTATGTGTGTGTGTGTGTGTGTGTGTGTGTGTGTGTGTGTGTACGTACGTGTGTGACTGTTATATGCTGAAGAACAGAATCTAAGTAACAACACCCTGATGCAAAGAAACTGAATAGGATGCAAAGTCTGTTATGTGCTGCTACTGTGAAGCTTGGTTGTCACAAGGTTTGTCAGGGTTGGAGCAAAACATCTGTTCTTTCCTCATTTATTTTCTCGAGCATGTTATATATAGGCCTAGCTTCCTCCTGTGATCACAGTTTTCTTGTGGCTCAAACAAACATGCATTCACATGGCTCAGTGAGTGAACATTGCTTGTGGTCATACTTCCCATGCAGACCATATGGTTTCTGCATGCAATGTATGTGCAATAGCTGTAAACCAGACCTGCACTGCCTTCGCACCATTCACATGATTTGTCAACATCTTTTTGTTCACTGCTTGACTATCAGCACTGACATGTGCATGCGCCCAAATATCGTGTTACATGTATCAAATATCTTTTTTCAAATGTGTGTGTGTGTGTGTGTGGGGGGGGGTCATTGTTGGGAAAATGTGAATAGCAGTATTTGAGTTTGTCATAGACATATTAATTTTGAATGTATGTTGTCTCTACAGATGCAGAGGTGGAAGCTGGAGAGGAGCTTCCAAAGTACCCATGGCATTGCAAGGCAATTCACAGAAGTCAACCCAAATATTGTAGTATAGAAAGTAAAGGACACTGCCATATGACTCCCTGATTATTCAAAGCAAGTCCAAAAGAGGTCCAAGATAAGAGGCTTCACTGGTAACAAGTTGGGAATTATGGATGGGCATACTTTACGCAGCGTGCACGTAACGGATAAGAGTTGATCATTGTGACCTTGGAACAGGTTCCTTGGTGCTTGCAGAACACTGGCTGTTTTTTTTATAAATTTTGTTGAATTTTGTTTCCGTTTTTCTTGTGGAACTAAGCAATACCTGTTGTTTTGTTAGTGTTGTTTTGTTACATGTTTCATAAACGTTTGTGTAAAAAAAATACATTTTCTTCACGTTTTGTGTATTTTCTCAAAACTACTTTTTTGTCACTTCAAAAGCCTAAGGCTTTTTTTCTAATAAACTTGCGTTGTTGAAACTTTGCATACATCTCGAGTGCGTTATTTCGCAGATTTTGTTAGAGCGTTTTGTTGAATTTTTTTTTTCGTGAGAAGTTATACCATTTTTGGGGGCGGTTTTTCATAAAATTCAAGGTCACTCATTTTTATCACTGATATCTTTTGAATGACTGTAGATTTCAAAAAAAGCCTCTAACAAAAGTTGGGTATTGTGCTAATGTATAAATAACAAGCACCAAAACAAAATTCCTTTCGGTTTTGTAAAAGCCTTAGGGTTTTAAAAAGTGGCAGTTTGGTGGCCATCTTGGATTGCTACCAAGGCAACCGGTGATCCAAAAAAAAGAATTTTTTCATTTTCTCAGGAGATGGACTGAGTTCTTTAATTGTGCAACAATTTTTGACCCAACACTTATGAAACAAAAAAAATCACTTTTAACACCAGTGCCTGCCCTTAAAGTTACTCACTTACAGCTATGCCCATTAGGCCAGGCCAGGCCAGACGGGATTTGCTATGCTCTTGAATGGAGGCTTCTGTTTCATCTAACCTTGCACAGGCTGACTATTACACTTAGCCACTAAATTTCTGTTCAAACCGGCAAAAACAATTTAACACAGAACACACCAACATTCTTAACACACTAAAGCAAGGGGAAACAAGTTTAACACACTACAGCAAGGGGAAACAAGTTTAATGTCACAGGTACTGTGCAGCTCTTTCGTAATAATCACAAATTGGCGCTTACTGTCTGCGGGTTTATAGACCCTGAAGAGCCGAGTGATGATAAACCCGTACTCTCGTTCCACGGCCTGACAAAGTGTTCCGATCATTGCTGCCAGCGCCTTCTCTCCTCCCACACTTGTCAGCTTTGTGCAGTCAGAAAAGAGAAATCTGCAGAGAAAACAAAACCAAATCCTTAGGTTAAAGGTACATTCTTTCTCGTGAAAACAGTTGAGCTCACCATCTGAGATGTGGCCAGGCTTGTATGGGATAACAACATGCCTCCACTCAGACACATACCACAAATCAGCTCCCTGACTGCTTCCTTTGCTGAGTGACAATTTCTAACACTTACTTACTTAGGCCATTATGAACCCCCGGGGGAGCATAGGCCATCGACGACAATTCTCCATCCGACACGGTCCTGGGCTGCCCTTTTGATATATCTGGCTCCAGGTCTTCCCCTGCCTGTTGATCTCTGCTTCAGTGTCTCATCTCCAGCTGTTGCGCGGCCGGCCTCTCTTCCTTTTCCCTTGTGGATTCCACTTCAGGGCTTGCCTCGTGATACTGGATGCTGGCTTTCTCAGGGTGTGCCCTATCCAGCCCCATTTCCTCCGGAGAATTTGCTGCGCCGCTGGTTTCTGGTCAGCTCTCTGCCAAAGGTCTTCATTTCGGATTCTGTCCGTCCATCTGATGTTTAGGATGCGCCTCAAGCAGGTGTTGACAAAGATTTGGATCTTTCCCAGCATGGTCTCTGTTGTCCTCCATGTCTCACACCCATAGAGAAGAACAGACTTGACGTTTGAATTGAAGATCCGAAGCTTCGTCCTTTGGCTAATCTCCTTGGAATTCCAGATCTTCTTTAGCATGACAAAGGCTCCCCGTGAATTTCTAGCACCCAGGCTGTTAATTTTGGGGATGTTTGGAAGAGAACGGGTGGTCCTACCCCACGTAAAAGCCTGGCTAGATCTACACACTCCCATACACGCTAAACTTATCATTTTAAAGCAGCACAATGTGCATGAATTTTACCTGACAGAATATACTGACTGCATGCTTTCTTTATGGTCACTGATATGCTGTGCATATGCAAAAAGTGTCACATACTTGTAAGACAACTCCCGGACAAACAGACAATTTCTTGGGTAACAGGTCTCAAAGACTGAGCCCAAAACTAACACTTTCTACTCCACCTATGTTGACCAAGTTCTTTTTTAGCCGAGACCAGCTGTGTTGCAGAAGGTCACCCAGAATTGTAGTAACTGTGTAGTAACTGTGTATCAACACGCTGGAATGCAGACGTTAGATGGACGTTACAGGAAGCGACTGAAGCTAACAGTCTGAGTGGATATATCCATACCAAGTCAGATATAGCCATATGAGTGGAAATGGATATATCCGTACCTGGGAGACAATGAGTGAAAGGAGCAAAATGTCAACTTTACCTGACAGAATACTGGTTGACTGTTTTCTTCTCAGCTTTGGGTGAGCGGCGTGGGTTACAGAACAACATGCGTAGCAACAACATCAACAGACGTTGCCTCTGACCTAACACTGTGCTGATTTTGATGGCCGCCTTCATATCGTAACGCTGGTCACATATCATCACGATCACTGCAAGCAAAGCAAAATAGCACTTGAATAGATGCCCTTTAAGATTGTCAAATTAGATCTATCTGACTAGTTTTGAAAATGGAATGAATGATGGTTCAAAACTGACCGTCCTCCTCCAGGAAGCACTCTCCCATTGTGTGTTTTTTCCTTTTTAACGCTAACACAAAAAAAGGTGTGAAATCCAAGCACACACCAAAATGTGCATAGCCTCTTGATCCTTGATCAGTTACATTTTATGAAGGGAGGAAAGTTCATGAAGGAGGAAGGTCCCCCCCCAAGATCCTAATTGTTCAGATTTTTGGTTAATAGCAGCTTTAAATCTACCTCAATTTTAAGACTGTCCCTTTTGAAACCTGAATTGTTTTGATTTTTTTTATAGATATTTAGAGGTCTGAAAAGGGGGGGCTAACCCTAACCCTAACCCTAACCCAGGGGGGGGGGGGGGGGGTGTTCTACTGTACTTACAACAGTTTGTTGGAGGTTAAAGTCCCACCCACACAGCATGAAGAACTCACCAAAAAAGACGATCTGCAGCAAAAAGATGGCCACGGAGACACCGATGCCGACCTTGAGCGACACGCCGAGCACCAGTGCCTCGCCCACCACCAGGGAGAAGAACAACGCAAGCAGCACCACCGTGAGCGTCAACGTGAAATGCTCGTCTGTGCTCTGCTGGGTAAAGGACTTCATCTCACCTGGGGAAAGATACAAATGTCTTTGAAAAGCAAATATGGGAGAGCAACTATTCTAGAACTAACACCTTTGATACATACTACAAGTCAGTTATTGTTACAGCATATTCAAATCCAGAAGGACAAAACAAATCAAAACGTTACTGCCACAACAAAAATATTCAGAGATGTTCATAAGCTTGTGGGAATATCTTCCACACAGAGTTCTAAACATTCAAGCATTCAAACATGAACAATTTCTGATTTGTTTTGTTCTGTCTATGAGTAAAAGTTCAAGTGACAAACCTTTTTGTTTTTTTGCATCCTAAAAACTTGACAGCAACACAATTTTGAGTGTAGCAAAGTTTGTGTGCCAAATTATGACACATTGATAGTATGAATGACTCAGATTTTATGCACACAACATGTATCATTGAGGCTAAACTCACTCTGCAGCTTGCTGATGAGGAAGGACTTGCCAGAGCCCCACTTGGCGTACAGCCCCACTGTGATGGGCGTGGAGAGAGAGGGGTCGCTCAAGATGTCCGCCAATGCGCTGCTGTAGATGTCGTAGCCAAGCAAGTTTTCTGCATCGCTGGCATTCAGGTTACCTGCACACGGGACAGGAATGTTGATAGCATTTATTTTTATTTTTCATCAAACTTGCTGATGTTGCTAGCATTTAATTTAATTGTTTTTGGCGTGCAAACTTGCTGAAAAAATGATAAACGTTTTTGCAATTTTTGAAAATGCGGGCAGTCCTGGATGTTAACAGTCCTCAGGGAATATTCAGCAATTCCGTGTTATGAAATAAGATGTGGAGCTTCACTGACTGCCAATGCCAACCAACATCTCTGAAAGGAATTTTACAGCACTTTATGTAATATCAATTTCAGTTATTGAAACATCACAGTGAGCCAAGAGATTTACAGAGCAAATCTAGAAAATGAATTATTAAACGAAGCATATCTAAACAAGCCCTTTTAAACGCACCACGCAATAATACATCAAATTCAATCCATCATAAAAAAAAAATACAAGCATAAAATACACAGCTATAAATTGAACAGTGGAACCTTCCCCCCTTAAAAGACCGAGATAGCAAGGTCCTAGAAAGAAGGGAGTCTTAAAATGGGGGTAAATCTGAGAAAACATAATCTTCAAATCAAATCAAATCAAATCAAATCAAAATGTTATTCAAATTTGTTGTTAAATAGAGGGAGTTTTACATGGGAGGGTCTTAAAAGGGGGGGTTCAGTGAATGACCATGACAGCAACTTACGATGTCCATAAATGCCCTGCAGGATGCCCCGCTGATGATAGGTGTCCATGGCGTAGGGCGTCTCCCCGGCCTTGTTGGGGCGGTACAGCAGGCGACTGTTGCGAGGGTTGCGTAGCAGCAGCTCTGTGATCCTCTTGCTGCGCGCCCTGATGGCAATGTGCAGTGCTGTGTCCCCTCTCTGTCATACACACCACCATTGTTTTTGAAAACAATCACTTGAACGCAGTGCCTTTGTAACGGCTTTGTCATTTCTAGGCTCAAGGTTCAGCCACTTTACTTACTGTCGGTTGGCATGTATGGCAGGAACTAAGGACCTACACTTCTGTCTGTTCTGGGCCAGTCTCTGGATGGTACCCCATGGTTCCAGGTCTTCCTTTTCCTTCCAAGTTTCACTCAAAGCTACAATATTAATTTCCCTGGCAGGGATGGCCCAATTTCAAAATGTAAACTCACCAGCCGAGCGAGTAACTTCAAGATGGTCACTAGCCCGCCAAAAATTTCACTAACCCAGTATAGACCACACGAACAAACTATGACACATTGATAGTATGAATCACTCAGATTTTTTGCACAAATAGTTGTGATACAATGAACAATTTGGCTACGGTTAGCAATATTTGACGGGCTGTTTTGCAGTGTTCTTCACGCAAGTTGTACTCAATTTGAATATGTGAGCAATCTATGTTTTGCACAACTTGCATGATATTCTCCAACTTGAACAATTTCCTGTCACTAAAAGACGGTAATGTAATGACGTCATCAGACATTTATCCAAAAAAAGGAAAAAACGATGGAGGATATCATCTGGAAGAATTTGTGTGTATAATTTCGTCAAGACTAGTCCAGTAGTTTTCCCGGAATCGCTCTACAAATACACAAACACTAACTTGAATTAATGTAAAAGAAAGAAAAATGGTATAGAGACCTTGTCAGAGGCGGACACTTTGGCGCCTTTCTCCAGCAGCAGTCTGACACACTCCTCGTTGCGACTGCGCACAGCTCTCAGCAATGCTGTGTCTTCATCCTGGCGACAAACATAACATCCCATATATTATGGTTAAATAACTTTCATCAGATCAGCTGCTTTTTATTTGTCTTATCGAGCTTTTTATCTTCCTCCGTCCCCATCTTCTTCCTTTATTTTTGAAGAAGACACCTCCCAAGAAAGGACACCCCTGAGAAAGGACACCTCCCAAGAAAGGACACTCCCAAGGAAGGACATATCCTGTTGTTCCTTTGTCTACTATCTTGACCAAAATATACCTGCAATCTTGACTGATCTCAAGAGTGCCCTTTCATCGTAGTTACCAGTGTAAGTAATATAGGATAGAGAAGAGTTATTAGAAAAACAGGTTTTTTCTCAGCTGCTGTTGCAACCCGTAAGCTTCAGATTCCGCAATAGCGTAAGTAACCTATGATAATGCGACCCCTTTTTCTCTTCAACATGAAGCACACATTTTCCTGTCTTACACAATGTTAGTTAGTTTACAGTTGGCTTTTTCACCTACTCACCTTTGTGCATAGTTCCAAGTCCGGCTCGGCTGCAATCAAAAGTCGTACGATTTCATTGTAGCCTTTCTCCACGGCCCAGTAAAGAGAAGTCTTGTCCTCCTGTTGGAAACAAACAGCACTGAATAAAAACATCAGTCAAAATTGAATTAAAACATCAGTCAAAGTATTGTCAGGTCTTTTCCCTCACAATGGCAATTTGTGTCTCCATCTTGACTGTCTTCAAGAAAATCACAGCTCAAGTCCAAGTTACAAAGTGCAGAAAACCAAAACATTTTTATAAACTTCAGTAAAGAAAATGTTAGGGGAAAAAATCAAAACAGATTCCACACTACATCCACAACGAGGATCGTTTCTGATTTTGAAAAAAAAAGCAGCTTGATTTGTTGATCCATATTCATTAAAATAAACTAACAAAAAAACAACCATGAAAACTAAACTGTTAAAAAAATCTTTGCACTTGTTCTGTTTCCGTTTTAAGATGTTAATATCAATTCCGAGTTGATTAAACACAAAAAGAAGTGGAAAAAAGAAGGCTAAAATAAAGATAAAAGGTGGCTACTTACAGAGCCCTGTACATCGACGTCAACATACTTGTCCAGTAAGGCTCTCACCACTTCCACCTGACCTCCTTTCACAGAGTGGATCAGGATCGAATCACCGTTCTGCACACACAAAATAAATAAATAAATGGCACTCTTTGTCACCCTGTACAGTGAAACCCGACTTTTAAGACATCCAAAAATCTATAAAACTTCAGGTCTTTAAAAGGAGGGAGTCTTAAAATGTGAGACCAAAGTAAACTGTTGTTATTTCCTGCGTGGGGATGAGGAATCATGTAGGATCAGCAATGATCTCATGCAGTCCTGTACTTCCATCATTACTGCCTCACATGACAGTCCTATACATCTTTTTGCAGGGATGCTTCCTTCTAAAAGCCCCTGAAGACGGAGTACAGCTACCTACATGTATATGGCAAAGGAAATGAAAACTGTCATACACGTTATCTTCTCATTGGAATGACTGAGTCACTTTCTCTTAATGAAGTGGCCTGATGAGAGTTTAGCATGGCTATGCTCCACAACAAAAATTGACAGTGACCAAAATGGAAAAAAATCTAAACTAACCCTGTCTGCCACATTGACGTACGCTCCTTTGCTGAGCAAATCTTGGACGATCTCTACGTGTCCCTCTCTTGCTGCAATGGCCAGTGCTGTTAGACCGTCCTGCAAAATCACACGCACATTTCCTTAGTGTTGAATTTCACACAATTGATTGACAAATGCTTTTACTACAGCACTGCAAAAAACCTCCTCCCCTCCAACACATATGTAAACATGCATAAACGCATGCACACACTCACGCACACACCCACACACACACTCAAAACATCTTACAGATCCATGCTTTTTTCAGATATGATTAACCAGTTCAGATTACATAGTGAACAAAAAAGAAGTTCAACTGAAATCATCATACAATTTGAAATAAAATCTGATTGTATGTACAGACAAAACATAAACAGCAAGTTTTCTCAAATCCAGAAGTGTGTAAAGGTTCAATCAAAGTTTGTAGCTTCAAAAACATCTGAGAAAACCTCAAGATTTAGGTTTTTTTTCATACAGACAAACACTGCTCATTACTAAGACTCCATGATCACTCAGGTGAGCCCAGGAAGCCTACATCAAACACCAAGCACCTACCACTGAAGAATGTACCAACCTTATCCGTAGCATTGACATTGGGGTCATGCTGCAGAAGAGAGTGAACCACATCAGAATGACCTCCCCTGGTCGCGACGAGCAGAGGCGTCCAAGAGTTCTGCACCAAAAATTCACAATTCCCATTTTAGTGGGTCACGTTTTAATGTACCTAATACAGGGATAGTCCAGCAAAAATCTGCATAGATGCTGAATTCCCCATTTCCCCGAGGGCTTTGGGATGCATGTTTTTTTTATTTGTTTCTGTAACCAACATGGATGACAGGATCTTTTCCATGAGTACCTGTGCCTGCCCACATGAAAGGGGGTAAGGTGCTAGCAGGTCTGCACTTTAGGTTGACCTGGTAGAACAAAAAAATCTGCACCCTCATCCCACCAGAAGACCTGCAAATTAATCTTCCACACAAGAGGCCAAAGCCGTAACGGCACTTGGCTATTGTGCCCATTCGATTTCCTAATCAAATATCAGTCTGCCAAATTGACAAGTTATCAAAATCAAACTGGGCTTTTGCGCACAGACACAGGGTCTTTCAAAATGTTCATCTTACGCAATGAAGTTCTCACAGCAAAACAACTTACCATGCCACAGGCGTCCGCGTTGGCGCCCTCTGCCAGCAAAGCCTCTACGATGTCAATGTATCCTTTACGACAAGCCCAAATCAATGGTGTCGTTCCATACTGGTGGACAAAACGCAATCAGATCTTTAATATGCATAAAAGACAACATAAAAATAGTTAATATCAAGTGGGGGTTTTCCCCAAAGAAAAAATAAATTCTATATTGAATTGTTTTTTTACAAGATTTCCAGGTGCACACAGGTACACATACATACCCCCCCTCCCTCACACACACACAAAGAAATACATATCACCACACACACAGTCCATAAATCCATACACCCACAGGGTCTTTCACACAAAAACATGGTACAATTCCCCCTCACCCCTACCCCCACACAAATACATACACAGAAACTATCACTTACACAAACACACACTACCACACAGGTGCAAAACAAACAAATACACACACTCATCCACACACACACACTCATCTACAAGCTACATGTATACACAAATTTAACACATATCTCCCCAAACACACACACATAACCACAACAAAAATCCCCCCTCCACACACACACACAAACAATTCACACTGACCTTGTCCGCAGTGTTGACCTTTGCACCTTTGCTGATCAGCATTTGCACGATCTCTGTGTGACCTCTGCCCGCTGCCCAAGCCAGAGAAGTCATGTGATGCTGTGGACAGAAAATACACTTAACAGCTGGGGCAAAAAATGCAAATTGAAGTGTACAGCCTGATAGCACAGTTGGTTGAGCACTAGACCTGTGATCCGCTGGTCACAGTTCGAATCTGGGCCGGAATGGACACAGGTCAACTTTATGAGCAGACTCAGGTACAGTACCCATGTCCCACCACCATGTCACCACTGTGGCACGTAGAAGACCTCGGCCATTCTGCTTAAGTGCATGTGGCTGATAACACCTAAACATCAACACACCTGTGTAGCACGACTCTGTTGCAGCTAGTTTTCCACTGGGAAAAAGTGACCCGAATGTCCAAGCAATGGGAAAATACAGTCATGAAAATGAAAAATTCTTTCTCAATCTCACCATCTCTACTCAGACATAAATAGACCAGCCCCCAACAAATACATACACAAGAAAAGAGAAATAAAACTGCCTTACATCAGCCTTGGCGTTGGGATTAGCACTTCTATCCAACAGTTCCTGCACGACAATGATCCGTCCCTTGTAGCTGGCCCACATCAGAGCTGTCCAACCACACTGCAACATTGGAACAGTCACGTTACACGCAAAACCAGTTCATTTGTAACTGAGTCCTACAGTCAGTTGCACACAAAAAAGGACTTCATTGCAAAGCAAGCATTCTCAGCATTTCATGCAAGATATTTTGCTTGCTTTTTACAGTAGTGTGTAAGTGTTAGTGTGTGTAAGTGTTAGTGTGTGTAAGTGTTAGTGTGTGTAAGTGTTAGTGTGTGTAAGTGTTAGTGTGTGTGTGTAAGTGTTAGTGTGTGCGCGGGCGGCCGGTGAGGGGAGGTAACTACCAGGACCTTGTTGTCAAGGTTTTGTTTTGTTTTGGGAGTTACCTCCCCCTGTTTCCAGGGTTAGTACTTCAATGTCTTACGCATCAAACTGAAGTTAATGCTAAATATGTGAGTTGGAGTAAGAATATGTGATTTAATATCATTTTACAAAAGATTTTTAAATCTTCAATGGAGTAGTGCCCAGCCTTAGCACAGCGGACCTTCTGTGGCCCATAGTTCGCCTCAGGCGATAGTAATTGCTGTAATCGAGACAGCTGCTGAAAAAACAAAGAGGCTGCTTCAGCAAATCTTGACTGACTTCGTCAGCAAATCGTGACTGACTTCGTCAGCAAAACGTGTACTACATTTCCGTAGCCAAATATAATAGGTCATCCTACCAAAACAAGTAACGATCCCGACTGACCTTAGGTCACACGTGCAAAAACAAGCAACGATCCCGACTAACCCAAATATAGTAGGTCACAAGTACAACAAGAAGGGCAAAGCCCATACGACTCACATGCTTGACCTTGACCTTTACATGACCTTGACCTTCAGGGTCAAGGTCAAATAACTAAACCTAGCAATGACATCATACACTAAGAACTGCTTTACACATTTTTCCTACCAAAATACATGTGACCTTGACCCAAGGTCAAGGTCATCCAAGGTCATGCAACACAAAGCTGTTAATTCAAGACATAGGAAGTACAATGGTGCTTATTGGCTCTTTCTACCATGAGATATGGTCACTTTTAGTGGTTCACTACCTTATTTTGGTCACATTTCATAAGGGTCAAAGTGACCTTGACCTTGATCATATGTGACCAAATGTGTCTCATGATGAAAGCATAACATGTGCCCTACATAATTTTTAAGTTTGAAACAGTTATCTTCCATAGTTCAGGGTCAAGGTCACTTCAAAATATGTATACAATCCAACTTTGAAGAGCTCCTGTGACCTTGACCTTGAAGCAAGGTAAACCAAACTGGTATCAAAAGATGGGGCTTACTTTGCCCTATATATCATATATAGGTGAGGTATTGAATCTCAAAAACTTCAGAGAAAATGTGAAAAATGTGAAAAATAGCTGTTTTTTAGACAACATTTATGGCCCCTGCGACCTTGACCTTGAAGCAAGGTCAAGATGCTATGTATGTTTTTTGGGGCCTTGTCATCATACACCATCTTGCCAAATTTGGTACTGATAGACTGAATAGTGTCCAAGAAATATCCAACGTTAAAGTTTTCCGGACGGACGGACGGACGACTCGGGTGAGTACATAGACTCACTTTTGCTTCGCATGTGAGTCAAAAACAATTAACGAGCCGACTGACGCCAGTAACATTTCCACGTGTTAGCTTCGCCGAATAAAATTCATACGCGAAACCACGCGTTCCCGGTTCAAAAACAAACAAACACCGAAAACTCCAAACTGTTTCCTTACCTTGCAAGTTGACACAATGATAAACAATCAAAATAGTCAATACACTTCAACTAACCTACAACTAAAACTTGTACAGAGAAAGGTTAGAGAAAAATGAAAGCAAAGCAAAAGATAGACAGTGCACCAACACGTCTTCACAGGACAAAAACCATTCGTTCAGTGACGTATTCCCGCGTTCTATCTCACGTGACCCATTCCTCTCGGAATTGTGGGAGATAAAAAAGTGTTGTTCCCACACTCAGAGGACAATATGTCATTCGGACCTCGATTGTTAATATGTATTGGTCCAAATGCCCTTGCATTGTCCATTTAGTACGAAACTTGACAGTCATAAGACCTCCTACACGTAAAAACTATCAGAAGGTCGACTGGTCAGGGGTGAGAGCAATGCGTCAGATCAAAAAAGTATGCGTCAGCGACCAAAAAAAGGCCTGAGAGCAACACTCTTTATGTAAGCACTGACCATATCCTTGTGTTCTAACAAAGCCTGATGTTCCAGCAGCTCTATGACAATCTCCAGGTGTCCCTCCTTGGATGCACACAGCAAGGCACTCCAGCTCTCCTGCAACACAGTGAGAGATGTGTGAGCAGAAAGAGAAGACATCTTGCACATGTATGTATTATGTAAAATAACATAACTGTTGTGGTAATCCAGAAAAAGAGGACTGGGGGTGGGTGGGGGGGGGGGGAGAAGGATAGACAGAGAGCCAGAGAGAGGGGGAGAGACAGACAAACAGACACAAAGAGAAACACAGAAAAAGAGATAGACAGAGACAAACAGAAAGAAAGGGTAGCAGCAATATTCTAACCAATGTTGAACGACCATTGCAAGATGCCAAACCTATTCACATAATTAAACATGAACACACAAACTCTCAGTATCTCGTTCTCACTCCCTCCCCAACCCTCTCACTCCCTCTCTCAACGCACGCACGCACGCACACGACACACACACACACACACACACAATACACACACTCACTATCTCAAAATCTACTCAAGAAACAAGATAGACAGCAGAGCAGACGTACATTGTCCACAGCATTGGGGTCAACACCGGCCTCCAGCAGTTCCCTCACGATGTTCAGCTCCCCCTTCTCACTGGCCACCATAAGAAACGTGCGCCCGCTCTGCAAACAGATCATGCAACATGTTTATGCAAATAATATGTAAAGTCATGGATGCAAATTGCAAAGAAGACATCATGATTCTGTGCAGGAGGCAATTAAGGTTTTAACGAATGACCAAGGACAAAATGTTAAGAATAAGGCCTTTTTTCTCATTTCAGAGTTGTTCATTTATTGGTTTGGAAGCTCTGGGAGAAAATGCGCACAAACTGTCTTTCAATAGAGGCCTTCCACAGATCAGCAACATCTAAATCCTTAATGAATCAGAATGGGCTCAGTCAGACTGCATGAGATTACTGAGGTTTAAAAATCCTTGTACAATCAGGATCGCCTTAATAGACACACAGCTCCCCCAATGTAAGATTCCACCCCTTTTGAAGACCTTTCTCTTTCAGATTTTGAAGGCTGTTCACAACCTCTGTAAATTGACCTCCATTTTGAGACTCCCTCCTTAAAGCCATATGTACTCGATGACTATACACGCTAATTGCTTTACCCACAGCTGGAGACATGCTAAATTAAGTTCCCTGCAAGATATTGTGGTCTAGGACCCCTTAAATGTTGAGATATTTGAATTTTTATTTTGATCTAGATCGTCCTATTTATAGATTTGCCAACAGAGGTAGCGTTGACGCAAGGGAAATAACTCCGCGTCTTTGTTGACATCCTCACTTTTTCAGAGGCTAGAACAAGCTGTAATGCATGTATATGGTCCGCGCATGGCGACATATCGTCATTACATGGTCTTATGGTGCGTTTGACATCGATTATGGGCAAACTACACTTTGTAAACACGGGAGCGCGTACATATGCCTTTAAGACATGATTTTATCAGATTGTTTTTCAGACTTCAAAAGGGGGTCCCACTGAAACAAACTCTCACGTCATCTCTCTCTTCCAGGTTGATGTTGCCGCTCTCCAGCAGGCCGTGGACAGCAGTGAGGTCCCCTTTCTCGATGCTCTCCCATAGCATGCGCGCCTTGAAGTGCGCCATGGTGTGGCAGCTCTGCACCGTGTTCCGTCGTGACCCCGACCCCAGCACAGGGAACGCTGAGCCTGCAACAACAAAATGGACAACTTGTAAAAACTGTGTTATTGTGGGGACAGCCATGATCTTTGATGCAATTTGGACCCTAACCCCAGCACGTGTATGGGATCCCCAGCCGGCAACGTTAAAATGGACAATTTTGCAAAACTGTGTTATTGGTGGGGCAGCCATGATCTTAATGTTCCGTCGTGACCCTGACCCCAGCAAATGCAACACCAAGCCTGCAGCACTAACATTGAAAAAGTCAACAAATATAACAATTCATCAGTCGCATATTATACATGTCATTTTCTACTGCTGAGTGATACTATTACTAGACAAACTTCTTTCTCAAATCCAGTTCCTCAGGGGAGACATTGCAGAAAATGTGACAGAATTTGTACACATCATTATTTGCATTAAGATGTCATCTCTAACTTGTTTCCCTTTTGACTTTAGATATTTCACCTTGGACCAGAGGGTCAAGAAGAGACATCTTCAGGTTATACTGGGTGTCATTTCCGAGACCTTAGGCTGCATGCATTACTCATCAATACTATTACTAGACTGGTGCAACTCCTTTCTTAATTACTTTGTTTGGATCACTTTTAAACTTCCTGAACAAAGATTACACTTGTATTACCTCACAGCTTAAATAAGCTACTACAGTAGCTTCATATCAAGCAGTCTCACCAACTTGTAGAAACCTAAATATCATAAAACATCCCAGGATGTAATGTCATTATATGTCTACATTTTGAGATATAAAAGTTAATTAAGTCACTTCATTACAGCATAGCAATTTGAATATTCAGATGTAACTCTGCATTGAGTTACAGTGAAACATGGGACTGTTTAAAGACCTCCATTGTAAGATTTTGTTTTGTAAATAAATCAATTACCTCCACTCAATTAATAATTATAGTACCATAATTTACTTTATATAACCTAATAGGGCGGGGATGTAGCTCGGTCGGTAGCGCGCTGGATTTGTATCCAGTTGACCGCTGTCAGCGTGAGTTCGTCCCCACGTTCGGCGAGAGATTTATTTCTCAGAGTCAACTTTGTGTGCAGACTCAGTCTCCTCGGTGTCCGAACACCCCCGTGTGTACACGCAAGCACAAGACCAAGTGCGCACGAAAAAGATCCTGTAATCCATGTCAGAGTTCGGTGGGTTATAGAAACAAGAAAATACCCAGCATGCTTCCTCCGAAAGCGGCGTATGGCTGCCTAAATGGCGGGGTAAAAACGGTCATACACGTAAAAGCCGTGGGAGTTTCAGCCCATGAACGAACAAACAATATAACCTAATTTTCTCAGATACTTAAAGATCATGAACCAGTCAGGTTTCACTGTGGAAACACTAAGTCAGTTGTTAAATGTACACACTCTATGTATTGAAAGCCAGTGGATCAACCTGTAAAATATAGTTTCTCAACTTCAAAAGTACATGATAGTTGTTACCTTTCAAGTTTCAGTCACAGCCTTAAATGAGCTTTCCTTGAAATAACTCTCCCACACACTAAACTTTACATGCAGACCTGCCAGCTTTCAGCCTGACAAGCCACAACATTATCCTTGCCAAGACAACACCGAACTAGCCAAGGCCTGTCACCACCTGAGGACCGAATCTGACAACAAGAGTTCCACAGATGACAGATGACCTAGAACTTGTCTGCCCTCAACACAGGAGAGTTTTAACAGGACACGCAGTGTTTGTAGCTCTTGGCTGTACACACAGAATGAGCCTGGCCCTTCAAAAATGTAAACACACATCTTCACAGGCTGAAAACAGGCCCATGCCCTATCTTAATACATGAAGTAATCTGAGTAACACGGAATTGACAGTGTACACATGCAAGTTTAAACTATAACTTTACAAGCATCCATGTTGATAAATATTAGCCTAATTTTTGTCTGTAACATACTAACAATTTTCATTTATGCCATTATAGATAAATTAGCTTAAATAACGCATGAAAGAGCTTACATTTATAGCACGATAGACACACATTTATATGAGTTAGACAGAAAAAGAGAGTGACTATGAGAGAGACAAATACAGAGACATGGGTGAGGCAAAGAGACACAGAGACAGAGGTCAATTTCAATGTCCGTTATAAGTAGAACTTACATTGCTAAAATATTTTTTGTAAAGAATACCCAAAATATTACTATACACATTTTTTTTTAAATCAAAAGATGACTCAATGATTTTTGTTTGTTTGTTTATTTGTTGCTTAACGTCCAGCCGACTACGCAGAGCCATATCAGGACGAGGAAGGGGGGGATGAAGGGGGCCACTTGTCAAGCGATTCCTGTTTACAAATGCACTAACCCATTACTTGTGTCCCAGCAGGCTTTAGTAAAACTAAATTAATACCTACTGGAAGATTACCCTATCTACTGCTGGACTTACATCAGAACACTAACAGATTAAACTATACATGAATCGCGAGACAAGCGGCAAGAGAAGGGATTTTTGGAAAAAATACAGGTGAATGAGCAAGAAGGCAGAAAAAAGAAAAGAATTCATGAAGAAAAAGAGAGCATGACAGGAAAGAGGAACCAAAAATCTACCTAACAGCAAACTAGAAAGCTCCTGCGGTTCCAAAAACAGGAGGGGCCTTTAATTTCATAACCGCAGTGCCCCACTGCGGGAGACTCAATGATGAACACCAAACTAACACATTTTCCACACAAAAAAATCCCACAGCCGCTTGATGTAACACCACACACACAAACTTGATAAACATGTGTGCAAACATCACAAACTATTTCATAACTTTAAGATAAAACAAATCACAATATGCTCCTTTGTTATAAAATTCAATTACGGCTTTGTATTTATGCAACTGAATAAAAAAACCTGTTATATATTGGTTTCAAAACAACATCACAGTTTCCTTAGCAACCTTCTTCTCCTTCCAGAGTGAAGTCTTCACAACAGAGACACATGTTTTAAAGAAGAAACAGATCTACAGATGTTAATTCAGATTATATGGATCCAGGAGATACTAGAACCACAGTGGGATCGATGCTATTTTTCTGAACATCAAGAGCACTCCAACTCCGGACCAGTGTCTTTGGACTCTGCATCAAAGAATCTGAAACCAGCATCCAGCTAAATCACAGACGCAGCAGAGAGGAAAGAAAGTGTACACTCAGACCCCCTCCGCTGAGCTTGGTACACATAAAATGATCAGGATTTATTACATCTTCTGCCTCGACAAACCGATTAGTTGTACATAGGGCAAACTGCTGATAATAGAAGTCCAAGTCAAGTTAATTACTACTCCAGCAACAGCTTCTTTTTATTATGGGGTACACACACATACTCTCTCTCTCTCTCTCTCTCTCTCTCTCTCTCTCTCTCTCTCTCTCTCTCTCTCTCTCTCTCTCTCTCTCTCTCTCTCTCTCTCTCTCTCTCTCTCTCTCTCTCTCTCTCTCTCTATATATATCTATATATATATACGACTTGTGTCTGTGTGTCTGTGTGTGTCTCTGTGTGTCTGTGTGTGAGTTCGCGATGCACGGCCAAAGTTCTCGATGGATCTGCTTCAAATTTGGTGGGCATATTCAGGTAGACCCGGGACAGGACACAACCTGGTCGATATTTCAACACGTGCTCTCAGCGCGCAGCGCTGAACCGATTTTAGTTCCACCTCAGCTATTGTGGTTCCACCTCAGCTACCCGGGCCCCCATACCGACACACCAAAGCCAAAGTTCTCGGTGGATCTTTTTCAAATTTGGACACCGTATTCAGCTACACCCCGGACACAATATCATCGATGAGATATTTCAACACGTGCTCTCAGCGCGCAGCGCTGAACCGATTTTGGTTTTTGTGTTCATTTCACCATTATAAGTAACTCTTCCTTATCTTCTCATCTTCTCCAGGTTTTCAGCGTTTACCTCCCTTCCTTCGTATGGTGCACTATAGAATGAGTGGGGCGTCTTCGGATATTCCCGGCGTTCTGTTACTATTTTTAGAAGGTCACCGCAGTGTCCAGAACGTAAATTGGACCCGTAAATTATCCTCACTGTAAAAGTGCAAAGGTCGAATCAATTTATAGCCACGCGAAAAATACACTGTCATCTATCTCTCTATAGATGGCCACGGCTCAGAAATGGCGTCGAACGCTATTTTCACCGGCTTCGTTTATTTGATCACTAATATTTTTAAACAGAGCTGCAATTAGAAAACGGAAGCACATTAGTTGCATCGGACACATGTTTACGTTTCTGTTCCTTCCGAAAATGGAATGCCGTTTGACGTTTTGTGATCATGACGATGCATTTAGTGCAGAAAACGGGCTGTGTTTTAGTGATTTTCTTGTGACATATTAACAGAGGTTGCATACGAATCATGTTTATGTTTAACTGTGGGAGGGACACATGCGAAAACTGACGTTTCCAAACTCCGAAAAGCCTGCAGATTACGTCGCATAGGTTTTTTTCAAAAAACGGTCTTCGCGGAGCCGAGCAGTTGGCCGGAAACACCCGAAGCGTTGGTCATAACGAATTGTCGCAAGAATGCTAGCGGAAGAATCTCTGTGTTTTATCAGCTATCGAACAACTTTTACCGTCTGACTGTATTCATATATATAATCACAACACTATCAAGTATTATTTGCCAGAAGAAAAAATTAGATTTGCGCGAGGGTTTTCTAGTAATCAGAGCCAAAGTAGTGAACTTGCCAAATTGTCGCAAGAGGACAGCGTTATGCACTACATTTTTGATCGGACTTTTTCGGTCCCAGAACTCTTTTATTAGTCATGTGACCGTTGTTCGCGCCATTAGCAACGGTTGACCTGGAGTGATCAGCTGGGAAGGTGCGAGATGAAAGAAGAAAGCGGAGAAAAAAGAGGTAAATGTTTTGTCGTAATTTTTTTCGATAGCGTTATGCACTACGTTCCCTCTGGTTTTTGCAGAGTATTTTGTGGATTGTGTCACAATGCATTAGTCTACGACTTGTGGTGTTTGAAATGTATGTCGGATTGATTCTTCCCATGTATGTTGCCAGAACAGACATTTTGAATTTTCACTTTGGAAGTGAAAAAACAAGGTTTTTGTCATCGATTGTTGTACGATTTGTCGTAGTGTTATGCACATACATTTGTGTAGGTCTTATCGAAGGAACCATTCAAGGAATAGTAGCAAAATTCATATTTGTAACAACGATTTGGAATAACTTGACAGTTTGACTTATCTTCACTTCGATCAATTTCGGCAAAGCCGTATGTTCCCGTTGTTCATAACTTTGCAACACAAAATGTGTATTCGAGGCATGCGGGTTCTGAATTAACAGATTTCTTTGTTTAAAATATGTTTTGAAAAGAAATAAATGGCTCAGTGTTACTAATGCTGTGTCAGCTTTGATATGGTTTTCGATGGAACAAAAAAATGCTCTTAATAATTAAAACCGGTGCAGTTCATAACTTTGCACCAGAGGTCTATTGTCTGATTTGTGTAAAGTTATGAACAGTAACCATATTCTTCTTGTTGATAATTATTTGGTACATTCTTGCAGGAAGACACTGCAGCTGATATTGTTGTTTGCTTCATTTTATTTCAGGCTGCGAGAAAACTTGAATTTGTGTTTTGTAAGTATGTTCATAACTTTACAGAGCATGCTGTTTCCTGGGTGTGGTGAGGATGTCGCAAAGTTATGAACTGCAGTTAACACTGGCTTTTCTATGTTTTTGAAGTGAGATGTGATAGAGTTTTGCAGAAATAAGCCTCAAAGACAGAGATATGCTAGAAAAAAACACAGACTTTGTTGTTTCTGGATAGTGATGTAGTGTTGCTGCTGTTCATAACTTTACGCCGGATTTTTGATGTAAAGTTATGCACTGTCAGGAAACAGGTTGTTCACACAAAAACTAAAGTATTTTGTTTTTATGCAGGAAGCTAAAGTGATGTTGGTTGGTGGATTCTGTTTCAGACACCTGGTTTGAATCTGTTTTAAGTTTCATGGTTCTTTCAGCTGTTCATAACTTTGCAAATCCCTAGCCTGCTTTGTGGTTGTTGTTTGTCGCAAAGTTATGAACTGCATTTGATACTGATTCTTCTATGGTTTTGAAGTGAGCTGTGATATTGTTTTGCAGAAATAAGTCTCAGAGACAGAGATATACTTGACAAATCACAGACTTAGTTGTTTCTGGATAGTGATGTGGTGTTGGTGCTGTTCATAACTTTACGCCGGATTTTTGATGTGAAGTTATGCACTGTCAGGAAATGTGTTGTTCGCACAAAAACTGAATTGTATTGTTATTATGCAGGAAGCCAAAGTGATGTTAGTTGGTGGATTCTGTTTCAGACACCTGGTTTGAATCTGTTTTACGTTTCATGGTTTTTACAGCTGTTGCAAATCCCAAGCCTACTTCATGGTTACTGTTTGTCGCAAAGTTATGAACTGCATTCAATACTGATTCTTCTATGGTTTTGAGGGTAGCTGTTAGGTTTTTGCTGTTGCAGAAACTAGCTTTAGAGAGGGAATGATGGTTGAAGCAACACTGTCTTGGTAGTTTCTCAACAAAGCTTTGGTTTTGTTGCTGTTCATAACTTTGCAACACAAATCTGATGTTGAGTTGTATACCTTTTTTATTGCTTTCAGTTTTTAAGAAAAGGTCTTAAAAAAAGACAGGTCTTTAAAACGAGGGCCTCGTGATGTGGAGATTAAATTACATGCTATGGAGAAGAAAAAAATGTGAAAAAGCAAGGTCTTAAAAAGGGGCAAGTCTTTATATTAAGGTCTGAAGGGAAGGGATCTGTAATGAACAGGAAGTTGAAATTACTGGAGCAGCTGACTTAGTGGCCTGATAATGTATTTGCCTAGCTATTTATTGTTAGCATAAAACATTTCTCTGATTGCCATTGCTTCTGTTGCAGGTGACAAAGATTACAGATGAGGGGTGCTGGGGCAGGTACCTGGAGAAGATCCCTGATGCCTGATGGCTGGAAATGGCCAGCTGGACCAGTGTCAGAATTTTTTATTCAGTCGACCGATGTCGTGGCAGTCCTCCACAACTACTCCACTAAAACTTACAAGCGAGCACTTGTTTTCACCTTCAACTAAAAGTCAAACATTATGAATTCCTCATAACAGGTCTTTCTGTGTGTAATAGTGTGTTTCAACATGCTTTTCTGCTATGCGTGTTTGCATTTTTCTCACGGATTTATGTACAGTGCGTTTTCTGTGTCTGTGCAGTAATGTTATGAACATGTGTCAGTATCTGTAAGCGGGCAGAATCCAATCTTTAGCATAGTACCAGCGGAACTGGGGAGAGCACTTATTTATTTAATAAGGCAGCGCGAACTGTCTGTTTTCTTGACTGTCTCTTCTTCCAGATTGTTCCAATCAGCTATTGTTCTTGGAAAGTAGGAGAACTCATACTGGGGGGTCTGAGTGATTGTTTGAGTGATTGTTTGAATATTACTCAGGCTGTTGTTTTGTGCCAGTTAAGTCACAATGTTCTTGGTCTGGTATTTTTGGTTTGATTCGTCTTTTTCCAGTAGCCTCCTTGGTTATGAAATTTGTTGCAGGTAGTGCTGGCATCAGGCCTGTTGACACTTTGTAGAAGAAAGATCAGTCGCTGCTGCCGCCTTCTTTGCTGGAAGGGTTGGGAAACAAAGGTCGCTCAGCATCTTGGTAACACAGCCGGAGGGGCGGTCCCTATAGTTTTGGGTGATAAAACGGGCCGCCCACCTCTGGACCATCTCTAGTTTGTTGATGTCCCCTTTAAGATGGCGGTCCCAGGCGACCGAGCTGTATTCCAGCGTGGATCTCACTAGGGAGATGAATGCTGTGCGCCTACACTCTTTGAGGCAGCATCGTAGGTTGCGACGTAGGAATCCAGTTGTGGAGTTGGCTTTACCTTGTGATGTTGGCAACGTGTCTCGTCCATGATAGATCCTCTGACATGGTACGCCTAGGTACGGATTACATGGTACTTGTTGCAGCATGTGTTGTCCAAGTTCGTAGGAGGGAGATGACAGGTCTTAGTCCAGATTTTGGGCTTGTCTGTATAATCTCTTCTTCCTTTTTAGCAGTTTCTTCAGATGATTGTTCAACCATGGTGGGCGGCTTCTTGGTGAGCATGTGTTGGATGGGATGTGAAATTGGTCAGTAGCAGTGAGGAGTTCGCCTTTGAATGTAGACCATAGCGAGTGGATGTCACAGCCCTCAGCGTTCATTGCTTGCAGCCACTGGGATGCTCGAGCCGCATCGGCTTTGAGATGTTCCCAGTTAGCCTTCCCATACTTGTAGCGTTTGCTAGGTTTCTGGCGTGTTTTGTGATCAGGAGTATATTATAGGAGGCAGTATTTCTCTCCAAATTGTGCAACTTGCTTTTGACTAACAGGAGTTTTGTTCTGTAACCTTAATATTAAGCTGTTGTGTGATCTTTCAGCCAAAATATTCATTTTTGTTCAAAAGTCCATTCAGTTTGTCGTAAAGTTATGAACTCCATCTCTTTATTCGATTAATGGCTAAGTTGCAAGATTGTGCATAGCACCAGTGTTCTTCTTTGTGCATGTATGTATTATTATCATATGTAGTGTGTTAATGTTCTGCAAGGTTTGGCTGCTGTGTTGAAAAAAATAAATTGTCACGATGTAAAGTTATGAACAACAAATAGCAACCACAGATTTCTCTGCCTGTGGGTCTATTAAATCATTGACTTTTGCCTGGTTGTTAGTGAATGTATGTTCTGTAACCTTAATAAGCTGTTTTGTGTAAGCACGGGGTGATCTTTTAGCAAAAATGTTCATGTTTGCTTACAATTCCATACAATTTGTCGTAAAGTTATGAACTCCACCTCTTTTTTTCGATTTATGTCTAAGTACTTTTAGTTGCAAGATTTTGCTTAGCATGAGTGTTCTACTTTGTACATGTATGTATTATCACTATATGTAGTGTGCCAAAGTTCTGCAAGGTTTGACTGCCGTGTTCGAAAAAGTAAATTGTCACAGTGTAAAGTTATGAACAACAAATAGCAATGACAGATTTCTCTGCCTGTGGGTCTATTTTGAGCTTCATTTTGGGCTAGTTGTTAATGCATTGATAGGTTTTGTCACTTTACTAAATCTCTCACTTGACTTGATACTTGTAGTCTAACTTAAATCAGATTTTCTGATTTTTTCTTCTTGAAATTCACTGTGAAAGTTATACAAGGGTTTATGGCATTATAGGAGCTAGATTTCGCATGTGAAACCGCTCAGATATTTGCTTGTGATGTTTGTAGGTTGGTTAATGCATAATTCATCTTAATTTTGCTGAAGAAAAGGTATGATTGGATCTTAATAGTCGTAGCACGCTCACATTGGTGTAATGTTATGAACAGCATGAGCAGGCATTGTTTCTATAAGGTTTTTGGCTCACACTCAATCCTGTTTTTGTACATACATGTTTATTCAGGAGTTTCGTATCAGTTGCAATGTTTGTTTTACATGGAATGTGGTATAATTTGACTGAATCATTGTTTTATTCTTGTGACATGTTGTTAGAGTTATGAACAGCACATGAGTACTATTCTGTGTACTACGGATGAAATAAATGACCAATTTCTTCGGGACTTGTTGTGTTGGATTTGTTACATCGTTCTCCTCAAACTTAACGATATAAATGACACATTCTAACAAAATCACCTTTTGTCACAACTTTAGACTCCATTTCTGAGCCATGGCCAGATACGGCTTCTCTGTGTTTGTGTGTGTGTGTGTGTGTGTCTCTCTCTATGTGAGCAACACCTGGGGATTGTTCAGTTCTGTTTGTGATGTGGTCTGGCGGCTTTTGTGTATTTGTATGTACTGGCCTTCCTTTGAAAAGCCATAACAGTTCAAAAGGGCTTACAGATAAGCTATAAATTGCTCAATCCTGTTTGAGTGGAGTTCGCCTCAAAGGTGATTAACACGGTTACATTCGTCGACAAGGATGGGACTCGATATGGTCAGGAATGGCATTATGGCCACTGAATCATTTTCGTGCTGTTCCCATTCCACGAATCTGGGAGGGACCTAAGCTTGGCGGGTCCATTGTTCGGACCCGGCGAAGCCGGCGTACGGCTATAAGTACTTCTTCCCGGCGAAGCCGGCTACTCGGCGAAGCGGGTATTCATTCTAGTATATATATATATATATATATATATGTATGCATTATTTGACAGTATTATCTCTGGCATAACTCACTCTCTCTCTCTCCCCCCCCCCCCCCCCCCCCCCCCCCTCGTTCTCAACAAAACAGAAACAAACATTCACTGAATTCATTTGTTAATGCATCAGGTTCCCTATTTTAGTCAGTTTTCAGAATATTGGTGGCAATGTTCGACACTGCAAAGCAGCCATCATTGATTTTAACAATAGAATTGTGATGACACCGCATGGACACGCGATGATTCCTTTTTGCCTCTCTATGGCTAGGAGACTCAAAGGGTTTGAATTTCAGATTAATACACTATGTTATGCCTAATTATGATCTCAACTTTTAAAATGGCATAATTATCGTCCGACAATAGTGAACTGCTACATTATAATTTATAATGACCTCAATCTTATCATTAAATCTATAGACCTACAAATTAAATTCATGGGGAAGTCTGAGGTCATAAAAGAGACGGAGTCTTTATTAAATTAAATGGAAGAAGATTTACAGCCATTAATTATGAACAGAAAATCGGACCCAGCAGGGTTTTAAACATGTGGAGTCTTCATAAACGGTGCTTTCACTGCATCACTAAAAGCACTGCATTTGTACAACAAGGAAGAATGTTGTCTTCTGTTCTGAGCAAGTAGACTCACTAATACCAAACTGCCAAACCTCTCCCTAATTTGCCAACCACACCTCTGGACCAATCAGACAAAACCAAAGATTAGAAGCCCCAACAGGAAATGCCACAAAACAAATTTAGCATCCATGGTATTTACCTGAGGTCTGCATGAAAAGACCATTGAGCAACAGCACCGAACCACCACCCACCACCCTGCTGATTCAAGAACAGTTTCTGGGGTGTCTGGCAAAGGTCAAACAACCATCATGCTTGTTACTGTTGTGGCTTTTTCCGACTTCTGTATTGCGACTTAATGTAATCATATCTGGCGTACAGGTTAACAATAATGCTTTAGCTTTGTCAACAAAAGTTTGTTCATGTGATATGATCCGTAATTTATCATCTTTTACTGGAGAAAATTTAGGAGAAAAACAAATCATCTATAAATACACACACAAAGCCAGTACTATATCTATGATTTTCATTTATAACTGTGTCATATAACCACTTTTGTGACTTATTTTCGCACAAAAAGAAGTTTATCTGTTCTTGCAAACAAAAGTACCTGTTAGTTCAGTACAATAAAGACGGCTCAGGCCTCAGCAGTGAGAACCCTGGTTGCCTTTGAAAAGAAAATACTGCACCCATAAACCACTGTGGAGGATTCACTTGGTTGTTAAAGTGATATTTCCATTGCCGGCTGCATGTGATCAATATATATAAGCAATAAATTCCTTAATGAGACAATTTTGAACGCATGAAAGAAAGGAAATTGTACAATAATTAACAGTAGTCAGTTCAAGGTTAATTTTCTCAGAAAATAACAAATGGAGAAAAAGACACATTTCTCTGTTCATCCATGTATGAAAGATATATATTCACACAACTCACACTAGTCTCCAAGTCTCAAAAGCTGAGAGTGAACTTCCCAAGACACTAGTATAATCACTGCATGAATATCAGCTGAAGTCTCAGTTTTAACCAAAGCATGTGTTTGCAAAACGAGTACAAAGCACTTTCGCAACACTTGAAAGTAAGCCTTAAGCCTTGCTGTCGTAAAGGTCATTGCACTTCAAAACTAACATGCTCTCTATTCCAAAGTCTATAGAACTAACATACTCTATATTCCAAAGTCAACATCTGCCACTTGGAGTGCAAACATTGTTATACATGTAACACACGTCTTGTAACTGTATACCTAGTAGGGCCTTTAGTGAGCGTTCAAACGCATCAAGATTCAAGCAGCACTTTTCATAAAGGGACAGGAGTTGTGGCTTGAAGTTTGCTTGAACACAGGACCTTTTTACTTTTCAAGTTTAAAAACAGTTTCTTTAAAGACACGTTTCTCTTCTTTTATTCATTTATTTATCTATTTATTTGTTGACGTCTTTAAAGTAGGCCCAGGTTCACCTGGAGAACAGCACTTTTAATTTCAATTATGCACATACACTTGATCAAAGACAGTCAGAAGTTTTTGCAACCGGAGTTAGGTGCTAGCACCTGACTCGCTCAGTTCTTCTGCTTAATTACAATTTTATCAGCATGTACAAAGAACATCAAATTCAAAGTGTAGAATCATTGTTTTTTCAATGGCATTCGGCCGGATACAATCGTATACAGATATGAAACATATTCATGCAGTAGCTGACGTTGCACAAAAGGATACAAGCAGACCTTATACCAGACCAGACATAGTATGGGAGTACTTTATCTTCCCTAAATAAATTTTACCCGCTTGTTCAAACAATGTAAAAAATAAAAAATAAAAGTGTCAAGAGAAAAAAATGTCAAGAAGATCTATCATTCAGCTACCATATTTTATCGAAGGAATGAATGAGATTTTTCCCCCACATAAGTACATACTTTACCTGCTTGTACAAACAATGAAAAGAAAAAGTAAGAAGAAAAATCACTACCCAAAGAGTAACATTTAAGATCCCCAGTTCTCTACAAATCTGAGCTACTATAAATTATCCCCGAGTACCCTAGTACTAGGGCTCAGCAGACTTTAATTGTGTGTGTGTGTGTGTGTGTGTGTGTGTGTGTGTGTGTGTGTGTGTGTGTGTGTGTGTGTCGACTTAACAGCTTATTGCTGGGAAACTACTGGGCGCAGCTCGTTCAAAAGTTGATACACTAACTTGATAATAGGTCTGATTGATCGTATTAAAACTTCATAATGTTACCTGGGACCTAAATGCGAAATAAACCACAAAACAAGTCGCGTAAGGCGAAAATACAACATTTAGTCAAGTATAGCTGTCGAACTCACAGAATGAAACTGAACGCAATGCAACGCAGCAAGACCGTATACTCGTAGCATCGTCAGTCCACCGCTCATGGCAAAGGCAGTGAAATTGACAAGAAGAGCGGGGTAGCAGTAATGCGCTGAGAAGGATAGCACGCTTTTTTGTACCTCGCTTCGTTTTAACTTTCTGAGCGTGTTTTCAATCCAAACATATCATATCTATATGTTTTTGAAATTAGGAACCGACAAGGAATAAGATGAAAGTGTTTTTAAATTGATTTCGAAAATTTCATTTTGATCATAATTTTTATATTTTTAATTTTCAGAGCTTGTTTTTAATCCAAATATAACATATTTATATGTTTTTGGAATGAGAAAATGATGGAGAATACGATGAACGTAAATTTGAATCGTTTTACAATTTTTTTTTTTTTTTTAACAATATTCAGATTTTTAATGACCAAAGTCATTAATTAATTTTTAAGCCACCAAGCTGAAATGCAATACCGAAGTCCGGGCTTCGTCGGAGATTACTTGGCCAAAATTTCAACCAATTTGGTTGAAAAATGAGAGCGTGACAGTGCCGCCTCAACTTTCACGACAAGCCGGATATGACGTCATCAAAGACATTTATCAAAAAAATGAAAAAAACGTCTAAGGATATCATACCCAGGAACTCTCATGTCAAATTTCATAAAGATCGGTCCAGTAGTTTAGTCTGAATCGCTCTACACACACAGACAGACAGACAGACAGACAGACACACATACACCACGACCCTCGTCTCGATTCCCCCGTCTATGTTAAAACATTTAGTCAAAACTTGACTAAAATATATGTAAAAACGACTTGACGGTGGGAGGAATTCCCGGTGCAACAGCCAGCCAGGCAGTCTGATAGAACGGTGCAAGGTCTCGGCCAACCAAGACTATGGCATACTTGTAGCAAAGCCGCCGAATGGTACCGTAAACCAAGAATAGTGACGTAATTACGTCACGGTCGAAAGTCTTTGACGTCAATGCCTCCCTGTAGTCTTTTTCTCTCGCGGCGTGTGTGTGTTCATTTTGTGCACATGTGTTAGTGTTACTATTTGTGTGTGTGTGTGTGTGTGTGTGTGTGTGTGTGTGTGTGTGTGTGTGTGTGTGTGAATGTCTGAAGAGTACTCGGTCCAGCGCGAGCGTTTTTTTATTTAAGCTGATAAACAAAATACCCCCCCCCCCCCCCACCTAAATTTACCTTCTTGTTCAAACATTGAGGGGGTGGGGGGAGTGTCAAGAGAAGAAAAGACTAAAAAATATATTTATTCAGTGGATGACTTAACATTAATAACAGTGCCCCCCCCCCCCCCCCCCCCCCCTATAAAATGAAAATAATACATAAGAAATAACACACTTTTTCAACAAGAACTACAGGTCTACACTATGTTCATGTGCCTCCGCTGAAAAGTATACTAAGCACCCTTGTCAAGTATGATACATGTGAGTGACACTATACAAGATTCATAAGGTTAAAAGAAAGAAAAAACAGAAAGAACAATGGCAGCATAAACACTGTGAGACTCACCCTTTCGCTTGACTCCACATGAACACTGGGTGACAAACGGCAGGAAAGTTCAACAAGAAACTCACAACTCAGACCATAGTACAGTGGAACCCCCTAGCTTTCAAGATGAGCGTCCCCTTTTAAGACCCAAACGTTTTTACATTTTCCCTTCATATTATTAGGCCTGTAAGTGTGCCTCCATTTTAAGAGTAGAATCCTCTTTTATAAGATTTCATTTTCTCACGTTTTGTCAAGTATCAAAGAGGAAGGGGGGTCCAAGGTGTACGTAGACCTTGGTCACACATAAAGACACTGGTGACCTAAATTCACAAGATTTTTCTGAAAGCATATATATATTCCATTCATAATTGGCCCTTGCCTGGCAGGTTCATTCAGGACCACCCAAAACCTGGGGAAATTAGGTCTTAACAAGTCTGTAACATTAACAATGAAGGAATTACATATAAAGACATTCCAAACACAGAAACAGAAAACCTGATAAGCAAGATTTAAAAAAGGAGGAAATCATGAGGGAGAGGGGATTGTTGGTATGTTACACTGTTCTTGTAGGTGTGGAGTGGGACTGGGGGTTTGATATATATATATATTATATCTTAACAAAGGGGTTCCACTTTATAATGACCCTGGAAGTTTTTTCATCTACAGACGGCACTGCTATAAAACTCTCCTCACGATTGCTCAGGTGAGTCATGTTCACATTCAAGCAACACACCCATACACCACTCTGATTAGTAAATAATCTACATCAATTCTTTCTCAATCAGCAATGTCCCCCTTCCCTACACTCTTCCCCGCCCATACATGCGGTGTCGCCAAACTCCTTCAAAACATCAAACCCAACAAAGCTTCTGGTCCCGACAACATTCCCAACATTGTCCTTAAAACCCTAGCCCACCACATAGCACCATCCCTGTCCGTCATCTACCAGCTCTCATTAGATTCTGGGCGTCTCCCACAAGATTGGCTCAGTGCCAACGTCGCGTGCGCGTTCAAGACCGTCACTGCCCAGCCAACTACCGCCCCATTTCACTAACTTCTGTCCCCTGTAAGATGCTAGAGCACATTATTAGCCGCCACATCCTATCCCACCTTGAAGCCAACAACATTCTGACAAATCTAAATCATGGCTTCCGATCCGGCGATTCCACAGAGACCCAGCTCCTGACAACATTAGAAGACCTGCTATCCTCATACGACCGGGGACGCCAAGTCGACATGGCCATCTTGGATTTTTCTAAAGCCTTCGATACGGTACCCCACGATCGTCTCCTCCACAAACTCAACAGCTACGGAATCTCCGGCTCCATCCTCGCCTGGCTCCAGACCTTCCTCACCCAACGAACCATGCAGGTAGTTGTGGAAGGCTCGACCTCCGCCCCAACCACTGTCGACTCTGGAGTCCCGCAAGGCACCGTGTTAGGGCCTCTTCTCTTCCTTTGCCACATCAACGACCTCCCGGATGCAGTCAAGTCCCAAGTGCGCCTCTTCGCAAATGACTGCCTCCTGTACAGGGAGATCGTTGACATCAGCGACCACATCGCCCTCCAGGAAGACCTGAAGAGCCTTGAATCCTGGGCAGAGAGATGGGGCATGCGCTTCAACGCTACAAAATGCTACGTCATGACCCTAGCACGGAAACCCCTTCCTCCTACCTCTACTCCCTAGACAGCACCATCCTCAAGAGTGTACCCACGAACCCCTACCTTGGCATTCAGTTCTCTAACGACCTGAAATGGTCCACCCACATCAACTACATCTCTAAGAAAGCAAACAGCACCCTCGGATTCCTCCGCCGCAACCTGCGCCACTGCCCATCAAACTGCAGGCACAACGCCTACCTTGCCCTCATCCGCCCTCTTTTTGAGTACGGTGCCACCATCTGGGACCCATACCATAAGCAGGACGTCGAGAGATTGGAGCGCATACAGCGGAACGCATCCCGCTTCATCTCTGGTGACTACAGAACCACGACTCCTGGCTTCATCACTGGGCTCCTGCACAAGCTTCAACTACCAACCCTCCAGGAACGTCGCGAACACCTGCGTCTAACCTCCCTCTACAAAGTGGTTGAGGGGCTGGTGCCGGCAATCCCGCCTGACAAGTTCCTGATCCCTCAAAAACCAGGACGCCTCATTCGTCCACGTCAATCTTCCAGAGACTATAGCACCTCAAACCCAGTAGACAACTACATCAGGAACAATAGCAGATGCTTCACTGTGCCACGCTGTAACACTGAGCAATACAGACATTCGTTTTTCCCAAAGACTGTAGTGGCCTGGAACCAATTAGATGAAGAAACTGTAACCTCGGCAACGACCGAGAGCTTCAAGTCGGCGCTGGCAGTAGCCAGACGACGATAAAGAACTAGCTGCGCACCCCCACTCTGCTGCAACAATGCCAGACATCTGGATGACTTGTTCTACAAGTGCAGCGTAACAGACAGATACAGATACAGATACACAAGGAACTAACTCAACAGGATAAGCCAGCTTCCCTGCTCCACAAGGTAGTGAATGGGAGAGGATCATGAGAGAGAATCACAATATCTGGTTCTAGCAAATAATTATACATGTCATGTATAGTAGTCATTCAAAGATTGATGTGTGTGTGCATGTGTACGTGTCTGTATACATGCATGTGTGAGAGAGAGAGAGAGAGAGAGAGAGCAGGCAGAGAGAGAGAGAGAGAGAGAGAGCAGGCAGAGAGAGAGAGAGAGAGAGCAGGCAGAGAGAGAGAGGAGAGGGAAGGATCGAGGCAGAGCCAGAGAGAGAAAGAGTGGGTGGATTAGAGAGATAAAGAGAGTGAGGAGAGAGAGAGTGAGGAGAGAGAGAGAGAGAGAGAGAGAGAGTGAAGAGAGAGAGAGAGTGAAGAGAGAGAGAGAGAGAGAGAGAGAGAGAGAGAGAGAGAGAGAGAGAGAGAGAGAGAGAGGGACAGTTCGACAGGTAGAAAGACACTGAAACAGAGACAGTCATTAGTCCACAGACATGTATTTCCCTCCAACGCACATTCAAATACAAATTATTCATTCAATCATTGTAATACAGAGATAGACAGACATATACAAACAGCCAAGACAGAACCTGGCACTCTGTAACTTATCACTCACAGCTACAGTCAGTCTGTAAGTCCGTTCTGTCAACAGGCAAACATAATCACAAGTGCCAGGAGCCTGTGTGTTATTGTTATAAACCCTGCCAGTGCATGTGATCACAGTGATGTGCTAACTCAAGCCAAATGAACCACTAGTGTTGCCAGGTCAGTTATGACTGTTGGGTTGACTGACCACTGTGGTCTACTCGCCCGATTCTCTGACCTTCCCATGAACTGGTAGTGTAAATTGTGCATCTCTCATAGTCACATTGCACGCATAATCACAAGACAAGAGACGCAGTCACAAAGATAACAAAGACTAAAGTGACAAACCACCAGTGAAAGACAATGGGCTGGAAAGCTAATACGACTTGAGTCAGTCACAAATACAGCCTCAGTACTATACTACTAAAACTGAAGAATATTGGTATAAAATTACCTTATCAAGAATGGTCCTTCGAGTTGTCTGCAGCCTTGTAACACGGAAAGGAAAAGTTCGCACAAGCCATCATCAGCTGTATCAGTGTATTCTCTGTTCGTGTAGATAACGAGATGAAGCGAGACTACGCACCGGTGACTGCTAAAAGTGGAACCCTGTGAATAGTTGCAGTGCTCGATCTGGTGTTGAAGCAGGTATTTTACATCCACTACACAGCCATAGACGTAATCAGTTAGAATTCTCAAGCAAGAAGGTATTCATCTGTCACCACTTTATAAAAATTAATGATTTTTTTGCTGCATTCTGATATTTATTATTTATCGTTTTGTGTGGTCGCCTCATGTTTGAGGTAACACCCACTTTTACCGGAAGTTGATACCAGACGACGTTTTTTGCGCTGCCAAGAGAGAACGAAGGACGAGTTACTTGTTTTGGAAGCATTTCTTGGATTATTTGTGCTGGATTCATGCTGCAATACAGGGACAAATGGAGGAAGATGCGTTAGAAGCGTATGTCGTGTGCAAACTGTCGTTTAATGAACTCTAGTGCAATTAGTTTGGAGTGCAAGTTGGTTAGAAGACCACTGGCACTGCTATGCAGCCATCATGCCATGTGCATAGCTGCCAGTGTTTTGAAGTGTTCTGAGCATCGCAAACAGAACACAAGCAGCAGTTTCATTTGGTAACACGTATTTGTAAAGCATTTCTGGCGTCATAAAAAACGATCTTCTCTGGATTGTTCAGTACAGTACGCGCCTGTGTGTACATCGTGTAGGTGTGGAGTGGACAACCACTGCCCCCTTGTTTTTTTAAACTGATCATAACCAACAAATTTGAGGGCAAATCAGGTTTTAAAAGAGAGAAGACGAATCAAACTTTTGTTTTACAGACATTGCGAATAGAAATTTGAAAAAGCAATTTGATCCTCCTAAAAAAAAACTGTCCCATGCTGGTCAACTGATGTTTCAACCATGTTCATACTGTATAGTTGCTGTGTCTGTGTAGATTTAGTATAGCGCGCATTCACACGCACTTCCGCGACAGGGATATTATTACATCAATTGAGCTGCATCTTACCATTGCTCAAGCAGACACATTTTTCTATAACCGCTGGTTTGTTTGAAGTCGCTGCTACTCGGTTTGTGTCACTATCAGTCATTTGTTGTATTGTAGATTCAGAGGTACACAATAACATGCTATTGCAGATCTATACGAAGTTGCATTGAAACCACAAACTGACGACTAAATTCATCACGTATGTAAACAACAAAAAAGGGAAAGTGGGTCACGGTTGAATAAACCACGAGAACTGGTGTGTGGTTTACGCATGCTAAATAGCAATTCAAGCAAACTGTGTCATTCTGTGCTGTTAAATGCTATTGCAAGTGTGTTCCATAATGTTAGAATTGCTTATTTTGTGAAAGATTCCATCGTTCTGTAAATCTCATGTGAGGCCGAGTGGGGCTTTTAAGGGTAGGTGCAGGTTGTTATCAAAAAGTGGTAACCAGGGTAGGTTTGACTGTATATATATTATCTTTAAAAGGGTAGTCTCAAAGTTAAATTAGGGGCAGTACGACTACGAGTTAGTGTTACACTGTTACTGAATATTAATTACTATAATGTACATGTAGGAACTAACAGCATGTCATTTCTGTGATTCCAGGTTAGCTGTTGAAGAGATTTTGAAGGATCTGAAGCGTGGAGCAGAGAGAGCTAAGGAACATGGAGCTCTTGGATGGTTCGTGTTGTTTCTTCTTTCAGTGATATCGCTAGAATTAGGTTTTGATTCACTTGAATTCAGTGGAGGGTTAGATCCCATGTAATTTGTAAAAGCCTGGCAAGATTTCAGACGGTGAGCTGATCTGTTTACACAAGAAGGAGTGTACCTTTAGGTCCCTAAACCCTTCCCCTCATCTGTTTACATTCATTCATAGGTTCAACCATGCATAAGGGTCTTAGTTAAGTTACTGTTTATGCAGCCGTGTTCCACTTCTTTCCATAGTTATTCAGCTAATTAACCCGTACTTCCAGATTTCATTTGTTAAAATCTCCATTTATTTGCAGGCAGAAGAACCCTGTACCACCCACCAACAAAAGGTTTCTTCGCAACATGCTAGTGTCCACTCTCCGAGACGACAGACCTCTGACCTTCAAGCGCAAATTCCAAGACGGTGGCAGACCACAGAAGTTCGAGGACAACAATCCGAGGAGAAACAGTGATGGATACTTCCGATACAATGACAAGTATTCCCCGAGAAACAGGCCTGACAGCGAAGGAAGGGACATACAGGAATCTTATGCTGAAACATACTCCCAGAATGACAGACATGAAAGTGATAACGGTGAAGCTGGAGTTTCTTTTTCCGAATCTCAGCACAGGTCAGGATACTCAAACAAGAGACCTCGAGAACCAAGTCCAGATTCACAAGAGGAGAGAAAAAATGGTGACATAAAAGACAGCAAAAAGAAACGCAAAAAGCATCACAAAAAGACTAGCAAAAAGGACGGAGATGAATTCGTAAACAAAAAGCACAAAAAGTCCAAGAAAGCGAAGAAGCACAAGTCCAAAAAGTCTAGTCACAGTACCAAAGACAAATCATGATTTTGTTTTATTTGTAGTTGTACTTTTATTTTAATTTTATTTTTAACAATTTATGTTATTTTATGTTATACCATGGAACCGCCTTTTAACACACACACACACACACTCGGGCCTCTTTTTTGAGACCCGTTTTTCTGAGTATTTCTGTTCATAACCTCAGTAAATTTACCCCATTTTAAATCTTTCTCATTTTTAAAACCCGATTTTCTCAGATTTCCGAGATCTTTTATATTAAGGGGTGTTACGGTACGACACTAAGTGCAGACATGAGTTTGAAGAATGTGATGGACTTGGAGTGATTTGAATATATACCTGCGATGTGTGGACCCTCCCATGAGAGTACACCTCCAGGCCTGAGAATGATACACCTTTCGTCGTAAATACGACGAAGTCCTTTTCTAATTGTGTAAGAAAAGATCCTCCGTGTGCCCTTAAAAATGCATAAAACGCAACATTTTTCCGTCAGTACTCCCAAACCACTTTTACTCATTCCCAGGCCTGGAAGGACACCTTCTCTTGTCCCTTTTTATGTTATCTCTACCAAAGTATACTTGTCATGACAGGCCACCTGCAATGTGGGGACACTTGGCTGGTCCCAGGGGTGTCCTTTCATTGCTGGTACCGCTGTAATGGAAGAGTGCATGTGTGTGAATGTTCCCTGAACTAAGCCACTTTGGCACTTACTTTATAGTCGGATGCACTACAACTAATACTGTGGAACACCCCTGCTAGGGCCTCCAACATTCTGAGAAAATAAAGTCTTGAAGAGAGGATGAAGGGTCTTAAAATGGAGGTAAATTTTAAGATTCAGTATTATGATTTTGGACAGAAAATCTGAAAAAATAGAGCCTAAAATGGGAGGAGGGCTTAAAACAGTGTCTTAAAATGGGCGTTCCACTGTACTTCTAAAATGTGAAATGGCAAAATGGCATTTTAAAGTCATGTACTAGATTAAAGAATTCTGAACTGCATGAGAAATACAGATTTGATCTTTCTTGGTTTGGACATTTTAAGTTTCTGAATGTACAGGGGAAGCACCCAGGTTTGGGGAAATTTAACTCCAAGGGTATGGGAAGTGTGCACAAGGGTGTCGTGTTGTTAGGTAAATAATCTGTTGCTGTTTTTCATTTTGCAAGATAAAGATTTTTTTTTTTTTTAAAGGTCAGACCCTTCAGAATCTATGAAGCTCAATATCATCGCTGTACGTAATTCACAAGCCTAATCTCAATTTTTTTCTGTTTTGAAAATGCACCGCATCAAATATAACTTAAATTCATGGGTTGATATTTTCTTTTAAACAATGCAGTAGCACTCTAAATTATGTGTGTTAATGTCAGTTGTAAATGATATTCGATACAACTGAGAAAATATTGAGATAGGAGCTTTTTATTGGAAGGAGTCATCCAGAATTAGTATATTTACGAGGTTTTCTTCCCTTTGTCACCTAACCTTCAGTTACCAAAAATCATTTTTCTGAGAAATACATGTTTTGTTAGGTAAATATACAACAGCAGCAACCTCGTATCTTCCTTTTCTTCTTCTTCTACGTTCGTGGGCTAAAACTCACACGTACACTCGTGTTTTTGCACAAGTGAAATTTTACGTGTATGACCGTTTTTACCCCGCCATTTAGGCAGCCATACGCCGCTTTCGGAGGAAGCATGATGGGTATTTTCGTGTTTCTATAACCCACCGAACTCTGACATGGATTACAGGATCTTTTCCGTGCGCACTTGGCTTTGTGCTTGCATGTACACACGAAGGGGGATAAGCCACTAGCAGGTCTGCACATAAGTTGACCTGGGAGATCAGAAAAATCTCCACACTTAACCCACCAGGCGGCCGCGGCCGGGATTCGAACCCTCAACCTTCCGATTAAGAGGCTGACGTCTTACCAGCACGCCACAGCGCCCGTCCCTCGTATCTTCCATGTTGTGACATATTTCCGTCCAAGTGTGGCACGTACAGAAACCTCGTAAGTTTAACTGAAGCGGCTTTTATTTTTGCACTCGCTTGACACAAATGACGATACAAGTTTTTACTCAAGAACTTTTTCTCACTTTAAAAAGCAGCTGGAGATGGGAGCTTTTCTCACCACATGGGCAAAAAAATAACCGAGCTAACTGCTGTTTTAGTTCAAAAATTAAGATACAAGGTTTGTGAATTACAGCGACAATATGTTAACATCATTACATTTTTACCATTTCATGGTTTTTCAGCGTTTAAATTGAACGTGTGTTGTGCGACTCACAGTTAAATTTATGCCAGGTGTTCTAGTATGCTGTCACAAATTGAAAAGAAAGACAATATATTTTGTTTTGTGTACTTTAAGTTGGTTGTAAGGGATTGTCTGTTGTTCAATAAGAAAAAAGTTTTAATTTTGCAAACTCTTTTTGAGGGTCTCTACAAAATGATAGTTCAGAGGTGGTGTTTGCAAAATGTGAATTCACTTACATGTGCAGTTTGTTTATTGTATGTCAAGCCCAAGAATCGGGGAATGTAAGTGGTTTTTTGATACAAGTATTTTGTATTTTTATTTCCTTTGTGCTGTTTTATTTTTTTTTATTGATATGAACAAAAGCATTAACATTATTTCATGAGGTATTTAAAATGTTTTCTTCACAGTTTTGAAAGGGCAGCTGACGTTATTTTCTTATATTTTTGTTATTCCGAATGCAGCAAAGGGGGAAAATGCAGCTAAGGAAAAATATATTTAGAGTGACAAAAAAAGATTAACAGCTCTCAAACAAGACAACACATGCTCACAGGCTCAAATTATAACCTTCACAGGCAGATGTCTGATGTGATTGCCATTGCCAGATTTCCCTTGAACAAGATTGTTTTAACGTTTTAAAGGCAATCAAGATTTGAAGTAACAAGCGTGGAAAGATATGAGGTTGTAGAACCTTTTCACTTTACTGTGATGTACCTTAATAAGTAAAAATAAACAGTATCAAACACAGAAATCGTCATGTAAAACGGAAAAAAGGAAACAAAATTGAATTGGTCCTGATTAGCCAAAATAGGGTGTGGGGACATGACAAAAAATGCAAATGTTGTCTCCTTTTTTCAAAATCACTTAGGGTTGATTTGAATGCAGGTGTTGGACTTCCATGACACTGGTAGTTGTATTTTGTATGAGCATTTTTTTAAGCACCTTAGTAAGTAAAGTCTTTTTGTATAAATACAGGGGAACACTCAATTTAATACCACTGAAAATTCAAGAAAATCAGGCTTTGAAAAGGATGAAGTCTTTAAAATGAAGATAAATTTATGAATGTACAGACCTTTAGAGTACAGAACAATTGGAGGGAGGGGTTCAACTATATTTATGTATTACAATTGGAGGGAGGGGTTCAACTATATTTATGTATTACAATTGGAGGGAGGGGTTCAACTATATTTATGTATTACAATTGGAGGGAGGGGTTCAACTATATTTATGTATTACAATTGGAGGGAGGGGTTCAACTATATTTATGTATTACAATTGGAGGGAGGGGTTCAACTATATTTATGTATTACAATTGGAGGGAGGGGTTCAACTATATTTATGTATTAGGTTATAGTGATGATGGGTTTGATGGCTGTCAGAGTATTATAATGATGGTTCCGGGTCCACCCCCCAGTTTTAATCACAGACATTTTTTTTTAATACTTTCTGTCGTGTGTACATTCTTTTTAGACTGGGATAAAAATCAGGATGTTTGCTTGTAAGGGGTTGCATTGCAGATAGAAAAGACTTACAATGATTGGCAGAAATGTGAGTTTTGTCCGCACCCCAACCCTCCGTATAGAATTTGTAACTTTTTTGAACAGAAAAATTTGAACCAGATTTTAAAGTAACAAGCGTGAATTTTTATTTCTTAGAACTATCTTCATTTTACTGTAAAAGACCTAAATGTAAATAGTTTCAAACACGGAGACCCGCATAGCCAAATAGGTCCGAGGGACGTTAAAATCAAACAATTAAACAACCAACTTTGAATTTTAAATGTCTGAGAATGTGAGCCTTGAACCTTGATAATAAAATGATTTGATTTTTGTTTTTCAATCAAGTTGTGACCAGAAAATGATATTTGACTTTTTGTTAGTATTGCATCCTTTTACTATCTTTTTACATTTAGTCAAGTTTTGACTAAATGTTTTAACATAGAGGGGGAATCGAGACAAGGGTCGTGGTGTATGTGTGTCTGTGTCTGTGAGTGTGTGTAGAGCGATTCAGAGTAAACTACTGGACCGATCTTCATGAAACTTTACATGAGAGTTCCTGGGAATGATATCCTCAGACGTTGTTTTCATTTTTTTGATATGTCTTTGATGACGTCATATCCGGCTTTTTGTAAAAGTTGAGGCGGCACTGTCACACTCATTTTTCAATTAAATTGATTGAAATTTTGAACAAGCAATCTTCGACAAACGCCAGACTTTGGTATTGCATTTCAGCTTTGAGGCTTAAAAATTAATTGATGAATTTGGTCATTAAAAATCTAAAAATTGTAATTAAAATTATTTTTTCATAAAACGATACAAAAACAATTTCATCTTATTTTTCATCATTTTCTGATTTCAAAAACATATAAATATGTTATATTCGGATAAAAAACAAGCTCTGAAAATTAAAAATATGAAAATTATGATTAAAATTAAATTTTTTGATTAGTTCTTTTGTGAACAAGAAACAATTAACAAGTGGCTCTATCCCATCTCCCCCCTTTCCCCGTCGCGATATAACCTTCGTAGTTGAAAACGACGTTAAACACCAAATAAAAAAAGAAAACAAATAAAGTGCAAGGCGTCCAGTCCGAGGAACAACCCTTACTGCTAATCACCGAGCAGCTCGCCGAGCCTGGTGCACTCAACATGTGAGGTGGCAACGTCAGCAGTGGGCTCAGGTGTTGTTTACAGATGAGTCCCGCTTTTGCTTGGAACCTGCTGATGGTCGCATCCGAGTCTGGAGGCGTCGCGGAGTGCGCTTCGCAGAAGGCGCTGTTCTAGAACGACAGCGTTTTGGCGGAGGCTCTGTGATGGTCTGGGGAGGGATCAGCACACGTCTAAGGACACCTCTGTACCATGTAGTGGGCAACTTGACCGGTGTCCGCTACCAGAATGAGATCCTGCAACCCCTGGTTGTTCCAGCCCTCCAAGCGATCGGCCCTTGTGTGATTCTTCAGGATGACAACGCACCTCCCCATCGCTCTGCAGCTGTAAACACCTTCATCCAGCAGGCCAGGGTCAACAGGATGCTGTGGCCAGCCAACAGCCCGGACCTGAACCCCATAGAGCACATGTGAGATGAGCTTTGTCGTCGGGTACAGCAACATCACCCGAGTCCTCCTGCCAATCTGGGTCAACTGCTGCAATGGCTCCAGCAGGAGTGGAATGGAGTTCCCAGAGCATTCATATGCAACCTGATCCACTCCATGCGCCAACGATGTGTTGAATGCCTGGCACACAATGGAGGGCACACGCGTTATTGACACTGATTCACATTGTTGTGAATTCCATTTTTGAGGGTTGTCACGTTTGACACACTCTAGCTAAATTGTCGCTGCAGCGTTCGATCTTTGCTTTGTTTGTCATTACTCCTTGGTTGTTCAATTATATAATTTTTTAAAAATGAAAGAATTCGGTCTTGTCTGTTTTGTGTGGCATGCTTGTAAAAAAAGTGATCCTTAACTTTTTTTGAAGAGTGTACATCCACGCACACCATTTTATTTTTCAAAAGCAAAGGTGGGGTTCAAACTTTTTTTGAAGAGTGTATGTTTAAATCTGAAACAAAAGTACAAGTGCCCGAGTTATATCTTGACGCATTTTCTTACAGTTCATTACCACGGTCCTCAAAGTCACAAACCTGAATTGCAGCACTTTTACGGTGCCGTTCTTTGCATTTGTCGTGCACAGCTGCGATTAAAGCCAATTTACGCCATGTACACGTATTAAAAGTCGCGTTTGCTATGATTGAAGACCGGTGGTAGACCTTGGCTTGAACCTACAAATCACGGGGAAGAACCTTTTTTTTTACACTAAAGCGGTCAAGGGGTGCTGGTTGTTAATTTTTGTTTGTTTGTGTAAAAGCTTTTTTTTCTCAAAAAGACAGCCATTTACAAGTAAAAGAAAACAACGTCTGTCTGTCTTGCTGGTGTCAATCTTGACATCCTGGCCCTTTAAAAAGTAAGACTGACAGCAAGCGTGCCATGGTCTCTTTTGATTGCTAATGCATCAGTGAACACATATCACACACCAGCTTTCTCCAGCTACGCTTGCACGTGCTACAGGCGCGCATCATGCGTTTCACGTGCAACCTGCTTGTCTCGTGCGTTGAGACAGTCGCAGCATGGGAAAAATTACACAACAGCTTCATTAAACATGCCTGCATAACACGTTTGTGGTTTGATAATCCTAACTCTCAAATTGTTTTAGTTTTTTTTTTAATAAATAAATGCAGAATATTTTTGCGTTTCTTTTGTTGCTCGGTATACATAAGTGTGTGTATGTGTAAGTGTGTGTGCACGTGTGTGTATGTGTGTGAGTGTGATCTCTCTCTCTCTCTCTCTCTCTCTCTCTCTCTCTCTCTCTCTCTCTCTCTCTCTCTCTCTCTCTCTCTCTCTCTCTCTCTCTCTCTCTCTCTCTCTCTCTCTCTCTCTCTCTCTCTCTCTCTCTTTCTCTCTCGCGTTTTGATTTACCACACTTAGTATTACGCCAAAGATATGCTGTGCATTGTATATTCTGAACATATTTTTGTTGTACTATTGCTACATGTTCGATTGCTACCAGCTTGTACTTATAATTACTTGCCGCATAGTGTGCGTTTGATTTTATGAATAACCACATATGTATGCTCTTCATGCCTCATCTTCATCATCATCATCTTTATCATCACGTGCTGAAGTTTTCTGACCTCCTTTTGTTGGTAAACTTTTTAACTTTTTAATTTTTCAATTTTATCATTGTGTGTCTGTGCGTCCCAAGGACAGATTGTAAGAAAAGGCATAGCCTTAAATCTTAATCCTTGCTAAATAAAGTTCAATTCTCTCTCTCTCTCTCTCTCTCTCTCTCTCTCTCTCTCTCTCTCTCTCTCTCTCTCTCTCTCTCTCTCTCTCTCTCTCTCTCTCTCTCTCTCTCCTTTCACTGCAAATTAGAGAAGATTTTGTTGAACATGTGACTGCCATGGATACATCATTTCACTGTCATGGTAGTTATAACATGTTCCATATGCTAATGAATAATTCCTGTCCAACTTTTTTGAAACCTAATTTTGTGAATTTAATTTATATACTTCTTAATTTAAACGTATTTCCTACCTGTCAGTGTTACGAAAAGTTGTTACTGTATATATTACCGCCTTTCCTGTGGCCTATGGCATATACGGAAATAAATCATTGTCTCTCTCTCCTTTAAACTGTTAAAGGCACAGTACGCCTCCCGTAAATCATCACGGATACTGTCAGGCTTACAATTTTTCACACAGTACAAACACCCTTTCATTTACACACTCACCGCTTTTGAACATCCTAGGTGCCCTACGTAAAGAGCGAGCAATTTTCAAAGAATTAATTTTGCGGATTGTCTGATAACAAAATCGGACTGTGCGTTTTGACAAAAGACCTAACTTTTAAAATCTAAATAATAAATTGACAGCTTGTTACACAAACATTCTTAAACCATAAAAGAGTTCTTTTTTATGAAGACAAGATCAGTACAATTCGAAGTTTTGAAAGGTTGAAAAAAGAAAAGCCCGGAAGCAGGGTCACGCAAGGTCGTGGTTCTCGTAGCAGACGACGGTAATGCCTATCGCCAGTTCCTCTGAACAGTCAAAAGCCATCGCTAGAGTTCGTGTGAATTGCAGCTGTTTGTTGCGTTAAGATTCAGAGGTACATAATAACGTGCTATTGCAGATAAGCTTACAGCGAGTCGCATTGGAAATCACACTGAACTGACGACTACATTGTGAAAAAGGGAAACTGGATCACACGGGTTCATGATGGCTCAGGGGTAAGATAAACCACACAAAATAAATTCTTTGAAAATTGCTTGCTCTTTACGGAGGGCACCTAAGATGTTCTCAAGCGGTGAGTGTTTAAATAAAAGGGTGTTTGTACTGTGTGTAAAAGCCTGACAGTATCTGTGATGGTTTACGGGAGGCTTACTGTGCCTTTAATATGTGCGGGCATATAAGTCGCGTACGGTCATGGAAATCGGGTACAGCTAGTTTATAAAATGGCCCTGGGACGGTTCCCATTCGCTTTCTCTGCCTCGTCTGCTGGACTGATTGTCACCTACGGAATCTGCAAACTTGTCATGGAGTGGCGGGTCTTTCTGTGGACGGCAGCTGTACTGTTTTTCAACCTGACTCCGGTCCTGTCATCTGCTGCAGAAAACACAAGTACTTTAATTGCGTTGTTGTTGTTGTTGTTGTTGTTGTTTTAAACAATTTTATTCAGAGACTGTTTTCAGATAACAAAGCCGCATACAATCAATTAATAAATGGAGCACAACAAGCAAGGCTTATAATAACAATTGTCAGTAAGTACTGGTGTCACACGACTAATGTGAACCAGTTGATTGGCTAATGGCGATGCGCTAAAACTGTTAGCGCACTCTTGGAGTGCGCTAACTTTTCCACAGAGCGTATTCTTCCGCCCTTTGCCTAAGCGAGACTGTGATCTCATCCTCAGAATTAATTAATGACATGTAGCTTATATTCTCCACAATACCAAATGACCATAAGTTCCCTGCTTCTCAATTAAAGCAGAAGTGGGTTTTTTTCTGACAGATTGCAAGTGCCAATGCCACAGTGCCACTGATCTAAAAATATACCGAGAGGCATAAATTCCGCAAACTGATCTTTAAAAAATCACAAAAAATCAACTCAGTGGTGAATGTTTTCAATGTTTGAATATTTTATTTATTGGCCATTTTAGTGTTTAAAAACCTTCGCTTTATTGATTTTTAATAGAACATCATGAAATGACAATTTTTCAAAAAAAGTGACTGAGTCCAAGCGCAATGATTTCGGAAAACGTTCAGTGTTCATCACGTTCAATGCTTTGGCCAGCTCTAAGCATCCCAATCGCTTGCTGTCTCTCTCCTTCATCAAGTCGTGGCATGATTGCGATATCTGATACAGCCAAACAGCCAGTTGCATTTTATAGGGCCACACACTATCTTTTTTACGTTATTGTCTCCCGTTCAGCCCATTGTCTTTATTAGCACAGTGAGCTGTGGCTGGATCAGCAATACTGCAAAGCGCACGCTGACAGCGTGAAACATTTGCTCCGACACTCAAGATGTCAACTACAAATTACAGGTTCAATCTGATTTTCGTTTGAGAGCAAAATCGTTCAATGCACTATTTGCAGAATTTATGCCTTTCAGTATAGAAGCCGCTGCGTTTCATCTCATTTTCGCCGACTAGCATAGATTCTTCTCATATGCCGTATTAGTGGCATGTAGCTTATCATCCACATTACCAAATGATGAGTTAGTATACAATTCCCAGCGGCTAACAGAAAACACAAGTGTTATTCCGATAACGGACCAGCATTTGGAAGACTGACTCGATCGATTCTGTCATACGTAGCAGACTACACTGAAATACGACTGCATCAGTTCAGTAAATGAATGGTTTCCGAATTATTATTTCAAGGCAAGAACAATCGTAATCGAAAACGTGTAGGGTTCAGAACGTTCTTACCATATATAAGACTTATTACCAGCCTGCCTCATGCGTACTGCAAACAATTTACACAGGAAGGACTGTGCCTCTAGTGTTTACGTCGACAAAACGTCCCCTTTCAGCGGAATAGCTTCACCTGAAAGTGATGTCATTGTCGGGTGACATCAACACTCCTCTTTCCTCTACCAAAGTAAATAAAGCATCTATCTTTCAGCGGAGGAGATTCACGTGCAAGTGACGTCATCGTCGGATGACGTCAGCGCACCTAGTTTCTTTACCAAAGTTGATAAAACATCTATCTTGTACTTTCAGCGGAGGAGGTTCACCTGAAAGTGACGTCACTATCAGATGACATCACACAGGTGGAAGCGTCAGACGGGAAGCGGTACCTGGTGGCAGTGTATGATGTCTCTACCGGAGACGTCAACTGCTATACCGACAAACACACCAACGTCCTTATGGCCGGTGGAAGCGACGACGACAACACCAACGACACGACAACGACTGAGGTGACTAACAGCTTGCTGACCGACCCTGCTGCCCTCGTTCTGAGTGTTGGTGAGTGTGTGTCAGTGTGTGTGTGTGTGTGTGTGTGTGTGTGTGTGTGTGTTTGTGTGTGTGTGTGTGTGTGTGTGTGTGTGTGTGTGTGTGTGTGTGGTGAACATGTACCTTTAATTAAATACGTTACCGATACATGCACAGCTAGCATGGCGTCCACCCGTTGAGTAATTTTTCACATGACGAAATCAACGAGACAAAAACATTTCTCGGAAGTCTGTGTCAGTTCCTTGGAAAAAATGAAGAACTGAGAAGTAAAAGAATTTCACTTTCGAAAAGAGGGCCATGAAGAGACGCCTGTTTATCAAGCTTCGCTCTGGAGGCAAGGGCTTTGCAGAAGAAACATCAGACAGAGATGCCAGAGCTAGTGGAGCCACCATCTTTCTCCCTTGACGCCCCACCCTGGGAAGACAGACAAGGAAACCTGGACATACAGACCAGTGTCCCCTACCTCACAACAAAGGACGAGCAGAGCAATGCCACGAAAAAAGCCCTGACTCTTGCCATGCTTGAAGAAAGGTACCCCCAAGAAGCATGGATACGGGTGTATACTGATGGGTCAGCCACAGAGGCCGTCAAAAATGGAGGAGCGGGGGTGTATGTCCAGTACCCCAGTGGAGAGAGGCAAGCAGAGGCTATACCAAACAGGCCTCCACTGTGCAAACTACAGAGCTGAGGTACAAGCACTGATCCATGCAGCATACACCATCAACGACAGAGTCAACCATGACAACCAGGTGGTCTTCCTGACTGACGCTCTGTCAGTACTCCAAGCAATGACCAGTAGCAAACTGCCTCAGCTGGAACACGCTCTACACAACATCAAGAGCCTGAGGACAGTACTGCAATGGATCCCCTCCCACTGTGGTGTACAAGGAAACGAAGAGGCGGACAGGATGGCAAAGCTGGGTGCAGAAGATGAGCAAGAGAACAACCCTGTGAGCCTGATAGAGATGAAGACCATCATTAAGTCTCTGCTCAGGACGCCCCAGCCACAGGACAGCTACCACCTGCTATCCAGACCACAGCAGGTGGTCATCTTCCGCCTGAGAACGGGACACAACAGACTTAACCAGCATCTCCACGGGAAGCTGCATGTTGTGCCCTCCCCCATGTGTTCTTGTGGAGAAGCAGAGCAGGACACGGCCCACATCCTACGAGACTGCAGGAACCACCAGGTGCTGAGAGAGGAAATCTGGCCATTGCCGGAGTCCCTGCACAACAAGCTGTACAGGCCAGTGGCTGCGCTGCAGAGGACCACTAATTATATCTCAAGATCTGGACTCCAAGTGTGATCGGCGATCGAAAAGAAGAAAGAAGAAGACGCCTGGTTTTTTTTGTTTTTTTTTCTTTAATGTTTTTTGTTTTGTTTTATTTTTTTGTTTTTGTTGTTGTTTGTTTGTTGTTTGTTTGTTTTGTTTGTTTGTTTGTTTGTTTGTTTGTTTTGTTTGTTTGATTGTTTGGTTTGTATGTTTGTTTGTTTGTTTGTTTGTTTGTTTATTTTGTTTGTTTGTTTGTTTGTTTGTTTATTTTGTTTGTTTGTTTTGTTTGTTTGTTTGTTTGTTTTGTTTGTTTTGTTTGTTTGTTTGTTTTGTTTGTTTGTTTTGTTTGTTTGTTTGTTTGTTTGTTTGTTTGTTTGTTTTGTTTGTTTGTTTGTTTGTTTTGTTTGTTTTGTTTGTTTGTTTGTTTTGTTTGTTTTGTTTGTTTGTTTGTTTTGTTTGTTTGTTTTGTTTGCTTGTTTTGTTTTGTTTGTTTGTTT